>NC_069112.1:30800730-30955730 GCF_025612915.1 Magallana angulata
CCCACCCAGATTGTTCTTTGCAAAGTTTTAATTTAAAAAGAATACTCAATAAACAGTAAAATCTACAAAAGATAGGATCTTAGTCTTTTTATCCCAAGTCTCTGATACCTTTTGTAAGATAGTTTGTGCCATAAATGAGTTCGGAAAATGGCCGTCGAAGTTATTAATTCCGGTTTTTATGGAAAATGGGCCATATTTCCTTTATTAGAATCAATCTTGTTACAGATAAAAACGATGTTAGGACGACCATTTTGCGAACTTATGTATGGCACGCGACTGTACGTATAGCTGATATTAGCAATGACTGCTATGTAGAGAGATCCTTTGCATTTAGCGTGTATGTATTCCCCTTCTTCATATTGTGCGATTTCCTTGCGAGGCTGGCAAATAGTGCTCACGCTGATTATTCTTAGATACTGATCCTCCAACTCTATCAACGCATACAGTGTATCAGACATTTTCAACGACCAGCGGGTTTCAAGTTTGTACCTTTTTGTGTTGACTTATCTGATATTCATGCAAATGATAATCTACCATTTCAGACTATAGGAGACTTTAAAATCTTTGAGGTACAAATGGCGTCACTACCTGAGGTTTTCAGTGTTGGCCTACGTGTAAGCATTGTGGAAGTAGAAAGTGCTTCATTTGAAAGCACAGACAAAATGAGTAGTTTATAAATTTTTATTTCGTGAAATTGTTCTATAGAATTATGTTAACAATTTGTTCATATAAAAAAAATTAACTTTATTTGATAGTATATCTTTCAGTATTAAAAAATGCACGAATGGATAAATGCATTGTATTTTACTTTATTTAAAAACCTTTATGAATATGTTACGTTTTTTTCCTGTAAAAATTCAGAGCCAAAATCATCAACTCCAAAGTCCAATGTATCCCTTGAAAGGTATATACCATGAAGCATTCCCGTAGTAAGATCGTTACTGGGAAAGGGAGAAATATACAAAGAGTGGAATAAAATGATAGAGGAGACTGCATACCATGTTTTAAGTCTTAGTACTTTTGAGACAAAAGGTATCACATCTGCTTAGAAACTTCCGATTACTGCGAGGGGTTATCCTCCTTAAGCGAACAATTCCTTGAATGACTTCTCATTAACGCATTTCACTCGGTTGACTTTCACGGATATCCATAACTTTTGGTCGATAACATTAACATTCGCTCCAGAATCGACTAACAGCTTCAACTACAGGGACATTTACAATATTGTCCTTTGTTTCATTACTACTAATGCTGAACGCATAATGTTGCTCGGCATTCTCGTTATTCTGACACACCTTATCATGAATATCAGCAGTTCTCATTCTGTATGTTGGTGGCTTCTGTAAGGAATGTTTGAGTTTCCTTGTAAAACAGTATACCCCACTATCTACTCTTCGGAGTGGATGTATGAATAGCGTCAAAATAAATAATTTCAGTTCTAAGGTATCCAACCCATACAAGGACCTACTTTTTCTAACCTTGAATATCCACCATGAATTAAATACTTTTATTTATACTTTTATGTATACTTCAATTAAATGAATGTTTAAGACTAGAAAAAAATATTTACTGAGAGAAATTTTCAAAAGTATTATTAACTAAGTAGTAATTAATTAATGAGATTGCATTAAGGTCTATGGGGAGAGGCGCATATTTTAGATTAAAAAAGTAAATACAAAGAATATCAATAAATTCTTTGGTGGAAAGGCTTATTTATTCATTAGGAATACACAAACTATTGAAAATAATTTATACCGAATACATGTATAGAAATATTTATTTAGATTAAAAGCAAAGGGGTCAACTCTTCAACAAAAGATCATTTTTAGGACAAGTGTTCCTCTCTTTTATCATGAAAATAATATCCAAGTATTCAAAATACACATTTGCTATGCATTCAGATTCATTGAATCTGGTGCTATTATGGGTGGTATACCTTTATCGGTGTGTGAATCATGTGCAGGCAAGTATTCAGCAACTTTCGTAAAGGCATTAAACATTTTAAATGGCTATGACAAATTGGCCCGGACGTTTGAGAAAACATCGGATTTAAAATGTATTATTTCTTATCAATGAGTTGATAATAAGCCGATAGGTAAAGACCACAGTTCGGGAGAGATTATACGCAAGGCAAAGCATTGTCCGATGACTTTAGAGAATCATACGCGCTCGACAGCTAATTTTGTAAATGACAAACGATATCTATGTGTACTCTATATTATGAAACCAACTGATTTTATTGTGAAGAGGGTATACATATGTAAATAGATATCGTTCGTCAAAATTGACTGGGGAACGCCCATGCAGAGTGTCACTAGTCTGAAGTCGAGTGAGACTATTTTTTAATCAGGGTTTATTCCTAGAGAAAAATAATTCCAAATTTAATTTAATAAATTAAAATTATACCCAGATAAAACTTTTTTTCCGCTAAGTTATATTTAAGAGATATACGTGTTCATTGTATATACACAAACATGATGACTGAATCTCTGAAGTCATCGGACAATGCTTTGCCTTTCGTATAATCTCTCCTAAATTCGGATCTTCTAATATTTGCTGAACATATATATATATATATATATATATATATAATAAGCACAAACATTGCAATAACTCTCAAATTGACATATACCTGCCCATAGTGAATGATAAAGATATACAAGTGCTTTATGTATATCTTTATCATTCACTATGGGCAGGTATATGTCAATTTGAGAGTTATTGCAATGTTTGTGCTTATTATATGTATATATCTATGCAATGTGTATCGTCCCGATCCTCTCAAATTGTCGTTTAACTGCATTCCACCTGTATCTCAAACGACCGTGTAGTGAGCGACCAGCGCGCTAGTTTCCCTTCGTCATCGAAAGCAAGATTTTTGTCTTGCCTAGATGGCCCAGTGGTTAGCGCGGTGGCCGCTCACTGCTAGGAGAATGGGTTTCAGAGGTCGTGAGTTCAAGCCCCGGCCGGGGCGGAGGTGGAACTCCAAAAAGGTGAATTTCTCTGTGCTTTATATATATATATATATATATATATATATATATGAAGTAAAATATTTTTCAATTGCTTTGCTGATATTAAATAAAATGTCTTTCGATCGCTTTAATTTATATAGCAAGTTAAAACAAGTGTCCCCGCCAATTCAAATGATTTGACTGCTACAGGTGAAATTTGACGATTTGGAGTTGTATATTTCCAAACTTGCCAATTAATGTTCCGCGGTCTCTAGCAAATTTAGTCTAAATATTGCGGAATCTGATATCCAAGAAATGAAATTTCATAAATCTGTCCTATATTTTCCCATGGAAGCACTTACAAACTGAGATGCGAAGAAGAAAACGAGGATTCAGATGATGACTATTCTGCCTCAAGAATGCAGATAGCTAACCAATCGTACTTTAGATAACGATTTATTCGTGAACTTGGTTAAAAGCTACAATAAAACAAAACAATAATAAGTACATAATCAAAACATATATGACACAAAATTACACATTTTCACAACTTCCCTACGACAGTATTAAGGTTCTGAGCAGATCATGCATTCAGCACATATTATGATGAAAACTAGCATGTATTGCAAGCATACATATATTTGACCTATTTATGACGCTACTGATGGACCGTAGATAAAGGTATGAATATAAATACACAATATTATGAATTATAACTATTAGATGCACGTTAACAAACTAATTTCTGTTATATTACATGTACGAGGATAATCTATTGACAGGATATACGTTTATGGTAAATAAATTCGTCATGACTCGATACAGTATGTAGTGACTCGTAAATAAACAACACATCGATATGGCATTATGAATGATTATAAAAACTAGATGTAGGAAGTAAATATTGTAAATACTTACACCGTGGCGAACCAAAGTAGTGCGACATTGCTAACAGCGTCTGACTAGTGTGTTGTAGCGGGAAAAAGTGATGCAAAAACCGTGCACCTCTTAATACAGAAGAGTTCTAATTTTGTAATAACTCGTACATGAACTGATTCGTACAAAAACGATATTTATAAAACAAGTAACAACACACTCCCCGCCTGATATCTGTAAGATATCACTATTACACATATTGAAAAAAAAGACAAATTAAATCAGATTGAAAACTTACAAAAATGAAGTTTGCCTCATGACGATGAAATAAATGATGGAAAAGTACCACATGTACTAACCATGTTACTTATAAAACAAAATTCCTACACAGCTTACAGTGGAATCACTTCACAAATTGGTCTGACTAGAATAACAGGTTTGTCGTTCCTTAACAACTTTATCTGAATTTTTCTAACTAAAGTATCATCACTCTTAAATGTTTTCTGCACAACTGCCATAGGCCAAAAGTTCCTTGGACTGTCCTCTTTCATCAACACGACGTCACCTTCCTTGATGTTTGGCTCTTCACTCTTCCATTTCCTGCGCGGCTGAAGTAAGTGGAGGTAGTCAGATTTCCACTTCTTCCAGAACTGGTTCGCGAGACCTTGCACACGTTTCCACTCGGATCTTAGCATATCTTTTACACTGATGTCACCAAACTCGGGGCAGTCGAAATCAGAAGAATGTTTCTGTGTCAACAGTACGTTGGGTGTTAGCACGAACGGATTATCAGGGTCGGCTGACACAGGCGTCAACGGTCGGGAATTGATGATCGTGGTCACCTCTGCCATCAAGGTGCAGAGAACATCATGAGTAACATTCCGATTACTTGGTTCCATTAGCATGGCGTCCAGGATCCTTCGTACGAGCCCAATCATCCTTTCCCAAACGCCTCCAAAGTGTGATGAATGTGGGGGATTGAATATCCACTTTGTCCCAGAATCATATAAGAACTTCTTCAATGTGTCCTCTTCAACGCTGATGGTATCAATTTTCAGGTCGTCTGTTGCTCCAATGAAATTGGTACCTCTGTCCGACCGAAATATCTTAACTTTCCCTCTAATACTGGTAAATCGGCGCACTGCATTGATGAATGCTGAAGAACTTAACGAATCAACTACTTCTATGTGAATCGCTCTCGTCACTAAGCATGTAAATAAAACACCCCATCGTTTGGAGGATGCACTCCCTCCTCGTGTTTTTCTAGTGATGACCTGCCAGGGGCCAAAGACGTCAACACCGACGTTGGTGAATGGAGGTGCAGGTTCAAGCCGGTCAGCTGGGAGGTCAGCCATTTTCTGTGCCGCAATCTTTCCTCTCAGCTTCTTGCAGGTGATGCATTTGTAAATAACTGAAGACACAAGTCTTTTTCCTCCAGTGATCCAGAGTCCTGCAGATCTGACAGCGCCCTCTGTAAGGTGACGGCCCTGGTGTTTCAATAGGTCATGGTGATGACGGACTAGTAAGGTAGCAATGTGATGAGACCCTGGGATAATAGCTGGGTTCTTCTCAAAGTTATTTAACTTCAATTTGTTGAGTCTCCCTCCTACACGTAGGATGCCCTGCTCGTCTAGGACTGGACCCAGTGCTTGAATCGCGCTTCCTCTCTGAAGGGCCTGGGCACTGCTGATACATCGAATCTCTTCGCTATAAACGCTGTGCTGTACTACACTTATGATAAAGTTTTCAGCTTCACTGAAGGTAACAGACTGATTATATGACGTCTTCTTTCTCCTTTGGCGTGCTCTAGTTTTCAGAATACCGAACGCACGCACCAGTCTAGACCACTGAGAGCACCGCTCAAATCTGTCAACAATACTTTGTCCAGATGAAGCTTCAGGTACTGGCTCGACTTCAGACAGGTAGGTATTCACATCAGATTTGCAGGTAATCAGGTTAGAGGCATCATCAGGTTCTAATGACTGTCTCATGAGAAAATCAATGGGTCCCTGTATCCAAGCACTGCTTTGAAGCTTGTTAGCTGCTAAGCCTCTGGTCACAATGTCGGCAGGGTTTAGTCCTGTAGGAAAATAATTCCATTGCTCCGGGGTCGAATGCTTGAGTATTTGCTCAACTCGATTCGAAACGTAAATGAAAAACCTTCTTGTCTGGTTGGTAATATACCCCAGAACTACTCTACTATCGGAGTAGAATTTCACAGAGTCAAACTCGATGTTCAAATGTTCATTGGCCAATTGGTAGATTTCAACTGCAAGAAGAGCAGAGCACAATTCGAGTCTTGGTATCGTATGCCCATGAGGGGGCGCAACTTTGGTCTTCCCAATAACAAATCCTACATAGTGTTTGTTTTCATCATAAATCACATGAATGTAGGCAACCGCAGCAATTGCTTTCTCAGATGCGTCACAAAACACATGTAGCTTGATACGAATATTCCCTTGCAGAGAACATGGAACATACTGACGGGGTATGGATACATCTTGGAGATCGGAAAGCATCTTTTTCCATGTCTGCCATTTCTGTCCTTCGATATCGATGAGTGGCTCGTCCCATCCAGTGCTTCCGACTGTCAGCTGGCGCAGTATCAGCTTCCCTTCTATCGTCACCGGTGCGGCAAATCCTAAGGGATCGTAGATACTGTTTATCACAGATAATACTCCACGACGAGTCAAGGGTTTCTCCTCGCTGGAGATCTGGAAGGTAAATGTATCAAGGTTCATGTTCCAGTAGAGTCCTAAGCTCCTTTGTATAGGTAAGTCAGCTGATAGTTCTAGGCTCTTTAGTTCCTTCGACAAATCGTCTGGATCAAATTCTCGTACGACATCCTTGCTGTTTGAAGCAATCTTATGCAGACGTAAATTACCATGAACAGCTAAAGCATGTTGAGTTCGTTTCATCAGGTCTACTGCTTGTTTCTCGGTGGGTACAGATATCAAACCGTCGTCTACGTAGAAGTGTTTCAGAACAAAGTCTGTGACATCTGGTCCAAAGGAATCCTTAGCGTCTAATGCAGTTCTGTGTAGACCGTACGTGGCTACGGAGGGCGATGGTTCATTTCCGAACACATGGACCCTCATCCTGTGCTCTATCAGGTCTTCGTTGAAGTCATTGTTTCGGTGCCAGAAGAAGCGCAAGTAGTTTCTATGATCGGGTCTAACATAAAAACAATGAAACATTTGCTGTATGTCGGCTGTTATGGCCACTGGCTCCTTTCGGAATCTAATGAACACTCCGAGCAGACTGTTGTTCAAATCTGGGCCAGACATCAAGACATCGTTCAAGGATAGTCCACGAAAGGTAGCCGAAGAGTCGAACACTCCTCTTATCTGGTCTGGCTTGCGAGGGTGATATACGCCGAAGACAGGTAGATACCAAACTTCTTCCTCCTCGTCAACAGGTGGCGCTACCTCGACATGCTTATGATTAAAGAGTTTCTGCATGAAATCGATAAAATGTTTTTGTTTTAGAGGATCCCTTTTAAGACTAAGATTGAATCTGTTAGCTCTGTCCAAAGCCATGGAACGGTTATTTGGTAAACGTGGGCGCTGGCTCTTAAACGGAAGTGGGGCCTCCCAGTTACCATCTGAGTTCTTTCTGAAGTTTTTTTCCATTTCCTCAAGGAAGATTCTATCTTCTGTAGATAATCCTGGCTTATTGTCGTCAGGAGTAAGTAAAAATGTCTTATCATCAATATCCAGAAGTTGCTTGGTACAACTATTCGACATTGGGGAATCTTTAATCACGAGTTGGTTCTCGCAAGGTCGTAATAAGGATGGTCGTCCATTGGATAATACAAAAGTCTTGTATACATTGACGTCACTACTTTGATGCTGAGATCCAAGGCACACGTCACCAACCACAGTCCATCCTAATGGGGATCGAAGTCCAATCGGTGCATCGGGATGGCCAGTTTTCTGATCGAGAATGCGGTGTACATATGGTACGTCTCTGCCGATGAGCAACAAGATTTGGCACTGGTCATCTAAGCGGTCAAGCTCAATGTCACCAAGGTGTGGATGATATCTCGTGACATCCGGCGATGGAATTTCCTGTCTGTTGTTTGGTATATTGTCACATTCAATGAGAACAGGTAAGTCTATGCTCACATGGCGATCGCAGGATTCCATCACAAATCCCGAGGCACGTCGACCAGAAGTTACGAGTTTTCCATTGCACGAGTTCATGATGTATTCCTCGGGTGGTGAACAAATCTTGAACATGTCGAAGAACGAACTTCTGGCAAGAGATCGATTGCTTTGGTCATCGAGAATTATGTACATTTTCACGCGGGTCCTTGGATCTTTGCTATGATGTACAAACACAGGTAAGATCTTGGCACACGACTTCCCGTAGGTCATATTTCCGCAGATCTCCGTGCATGAGGACTCCACTACAAGTGGATTGGATGTAGTTCTGTAGGTATTTCTCCCTGAATGAGGAGTTCTCTCCCCGCCATGAACTTTAGAGGGGGTGTCTCCATGCATAACTGTCACATGCTTGTCACTATCACAAATGGTACACTTAATCTTTTCCCTACAGTGTCTGCTTTTATGCATGAAGTCACAGCACTTAAAGCACAACCCCTTTTCTCTGAGAAGGGCCTTCCGGGCTTCTAATGGTTTAGTCTGGAATGCGCGGCACTCACTTAGTCGATGGCTTGTTCCGTGAATGGCACAGACGGTGTCGTCCCTCGAATCTGAGGAAATTTCTGTATTTGCAGTGGTAATTCGAGTCTTAACAGGTAAGGGAGACGAGCGAATGATCTTCTGCGGTGTGTTCATAGTTTCGGTGAAGGAAAAACTTGGGTCATTCCTGACGCGGCTCATTTCCCTTACAAAGTCAACAAAAAACTTAAACGGTGGAAAGCACTGCTTGGTCTCTTTGTAGTTGTAGGCTCTTGAGATCCACTTTTCTCTCATGTTGTGAGGTAACTTTTCTATGATTGGATTTATCCCAACCGAAGAGTCGAAATATGCTAGAAGTGGCTTGTATGCTGTCTGTTCCTTTAAACTTAGAATTTCTGTAAGTAGGTCAGCAAGTTCGAAGAGTTTCTGTGTATCCTTGATGCTAAGTCTAGGAAATTTGGCAAGCTTGTCCTTTAAAATGCTTTCAATCATTTCGGGTGCACCATATCTTTGGTCCAACCTCTCCCATAGGAGACGCAGAGCTTTCGACGGGTTGTCTGCATTGGCGGCCCGAATACTCAAGGCATATGAGCTGGATTCTGGCCCTAGCCACTTCACCAAAAGGTCAAGTTGCTCAAAATCAGAAACTTGTAAGTCGGCGAGGACATTTTTGAAACTCGATTTCCACACGAAATAGGTTTCTGGTTTGTCACAAAATTGATAGAGTCTAGACATTAACAGTTCTCTCCTTAAGAGGAATTTGGAAATGTCAGGAAACATTGGAATGTTTGGACGCGTGACAGGCGGCATCTCTGCGTATGTTGTAGCTGGTGTTTGCGGACGTATATCTGATTCAGGAAGGTCACGATATGTATCTACTGGGTTATTGGTCAGAATTGCTCGGCGTGAGTCGTTCATCTCATGGGTAGCATGAGATACTGGCTGTGGTTCGGATTGTGGTCTGTGTGTAGCGTTTTGTGGAACAATGGATGCGTCTGGGCACATGGTTTCACTTTGTCCTTCCAAATGCACAGTGTTCACATATTCACTAGTCCTCTCATGAGGGTCTTCCTCTGGTACATGAATATCATCATCAATGTTATCAAACTCACTTAAGTCACCTCCAACAGATTCCTGTTCATACACTCTAGCTTCTGCATCCAGTGCAGCTGCTGTTTTCTTGGCTGTCAGTAGATCTATATCTGCGTTGTAATCGGATCTCCTTCTCACTGCTGAGGCTCTAATAGTTGCTTGGTCAATCTCGTCCTGTTCCTCAAGCTGAGATAACGTTTTCCTGAGAGCTGCCTCCTCTTCAGCTAGCCTTATGAGAGCACGAGCAGCTTCTGCTTTGGCACGCTTCATGATGCTTGAAGAGGATGAATGTTTCGTACTGCTTTGCGATCCGTGTTTCGATGTGGGTTTCTTCATGGAGTGTGAATCCTTCTCACGGGGTGAGACCGGCTCCTTCTTGACCCTGACGGGGTCCACTACTTCCGATGGCTCCATGTGGGTCTTTTTACTATTCTGCCTCAAGAATGCAGATAGCTAACCAATCGTACTTTAGATAACGATTTATTCGTGAACTTGGTTAAAAGCTACAATAAAACAAAACAATAATAAGTACATAATCAAAACATATATGACACAAAATTACACATTTTCACAACTTCCCTACGACAGTATTAAGGTTCTGAGCAGATCATGCATTCAGCACATATTATGATGAAAACTAGCATGTATTGCAAGCATACATATATTTGACCTATTTATGACGCTACTGATGGACCGTAGATAAAGGTATGAATATAAATACACAATATTATGAATTATAACTATTAGATGCACGTTAACAAACTAATTTCTGTTATATTACGAGGATAATCTATTGACAGGATATACGTTTATGGTAAATAAATTCGTCATGACTCGATACAGTATGTAGTGACTCGTAAATAAACAACACATCGATATGGCATTATGAATGATTATAAAAACTAGATGTAGGAAGTAAATATTGTAAATACTTACACCGTGGCGAACCAAAGTAGTGCGACATTGCTAACAGCGTCTGACTAGTGTGTTGTAGCGGGAAAAAGTGATGCAAAAACCGTGCACCTCTTAAAACAGAAGAGTTCTAATTTTGTAATAACTCGTACATGAACTGATTCGTACAAAAACGATATTTATAAAACAAGTAACAACACAATGACCAAGACAAGATGTCCATGTACCATATGAGAAAGATTTCCAGAGAGGAGTGTAAAACATAATCTTTGCCCGAATCTCTGCTTGCCAACAGAAAGAAAGAGTTCACTATTGCTGAGATCAAAATTATACAAGCAGAAAGTCTATGCAGTTGTGATTTATGAAGTTCATATGGTGTCAGAATGATGTGCATTTATTCATTTAAAAATATAACCTTCAATTTTTTAAAATTTTGATTATATAATTATTTAATACAGAGAGAAGAATAGGTGACGTAAATAAGTAAAAACAATTACCAAGTTTTAAAAGGAACTAGAAAACTGACCAGTCAGGAAGGGCCCCGCTATGCCAATTAAAAAAGAGAAGTGAAAAAAACTTTGAATTCCATCCTCTTTATATTAACAATGATGAAAAATAAATGCCCGGCAGAAGATGTAAAGAACTGGAATATATAGGATCTCGTGATTTGTAGTTGGATATGATTTTCATCCAACAATTAAAGTGTTTTTTCTTGAGCCTTAGTGAGGGGATAAAACACACAAGTTGGATAAAAATCATATTATACTACAAATCATATGAGATTCTATTTATCCCATGTTTTATACACCGCAATCAATGTTTACACTGTTTATAAAACTCTACATTATTTTACTTCATTATGCCTAGGCAAATCCCATTGTAAAGTCACAACTGTGGGATATCAAAAAAATATCCAATGAGTCATATCCACGGGATAAAGTGGGTTAACATGGGATGAAATAAAATTTGTTAAAAAAACAAAGAATTGATACCAATGCAATGATACCTAGGCTTTGCCTCTATTCAATAAATTATTATAAATCATTGTGTTTGGTATTTTAACCAAAATAAAATATGAATATTATATTTTGAATCCATATTTCAAAGAATGTACACAATACTACACATCATTCAAAATTGACCTTAACTTCAAAACAAAGTTCATTTGCAGACACAGGCAGTGCAGTAATTATTCTCAATGTGACATATAAAGATAAAGCTTAGGATTTTCTTCCTGTGGAAGGTTAATTAATCCCAAAGGACAAATATTGCACAGCCTTCCATGTATACAATGGTAACATTCTCAGCAGTTATCTCTCTTTGCCCATTCATTCTCAGCAGTTATCTCTCTTTGCCCATTCATCTTATGCATAGTTAGGAATCTACCCCATCACCCCAGCTCCAAACCAGAAGACATAGAGAACCAAACTTAGCATCAAAATATGTAGTTCTGCCTACTGAACTACCATACCAAATTTGAACTTGATTAGGCAACCATAAAAAAAGTTATTAGAAAAAAACAGGAAATTTGTGGACAGAAGAGTGACAGACGGACGGACAGAAGGACGGACGGACAGAGTGATTACTATAGGGCACCCGCAAATCCTTGCGGGGCCCTAATTAACATTTTAAACATTTAATTTATATACTTATTTTTTTTTTTTTTTTTTTTTTGGGGGGGGGGGGGGGGGTCTGTCATTTCGCAAAGCATTTAAGAAGTTGTTAAAGCTGATGTGTATTTTTCCAACACCAGATACTGTGCATCTTGCTATGATAGCACCAGCGACACCAACAGCTATCAAAGAACTTATAGATGACCTACAATTCACAGACGTTACTATCATCACTGTAAATCCAGACTCTTTAGTGATTTGAAAATTCTGTAAATAAATCTGCCATGAGTTACAAAATTTTCAATGCAACGGTATTCTTTACACAGGGTTGTTTTTGCCCCATGTAATTTTCACCATTTTACGCTTGCAAACAGTTTTGGCTGGTTTTATTTACGTCAACACAAGGTTGTGTTTTAAGAAAGGTAATATGAGACATATGAATTTGCCCATTCTTAAAATCGCCCACTGAAAACAAGGGCGAAAATTAAAACATTTTACCCTTGTTTTCTATTTCAATATCAGCAGCTTTGTTGTGTCCCAGCTATCCAGTTGGGCTAATGAAAGATGCTGGCCTAACTTTCAGTGCCATTTTAGTGTCAATAGCGTTTCAGTTTTAAGAACATAGTCAATAATGCACTCGTTAATGTACTTCGAAAAAGAAGAATGTGAGTAGAAGAGCGGCATCTTATATTTCGGGGTAATATTGGTTAGGTATATATAACCTTCTAAAATTGCAACGTGCAATGTACAAGAAACATTAAAAAAACAGTTGAGAAAGTTTATGATGTTATGCAGTTCATCAGAAAGTGGTTTAACTTCTCTCACTGTAACTGGTATTTGTTGAAAGTACATCTATCACGTAAGTGATGAGTACTTCACTTATGATGGTATATTTGGATGGTAAATGGTTATTTCCTGCATAAACTTGCACTATTAAACTTCTAGGCTGACCACTGCCCAATCAAAATTGAACTTTAACCTTTTCATGGTCATTGCTCCTCTGGATGATCATTTTCAGGTGTGTTGCTTTATCCTTGACTTTGTTCATCATATCAATGATAAAAAATCACGTTGCATAATTTCTTTGGAAAACAAAAACCGGTAATAAATGTAAAATAATTGTTTTAAATTATAATCCTACGTTCAGTTCCATGATACAAGAACATTTTTAGCTAGGAAGTAAATTAGAGTAATATATCATTCATTTTAACTCTTAAAAAATCTTGAAAAAGGGTGCAATATAATTCAATAATTCAGGGATTTAATTGATCGATTCATTTAACAGCAGTATATGCACCTTTTCTTACTGATTTTGTCCCTTCAAGTCGTACCCTGGTTAGCTGATCACCACCCACTGGAACTTGCAACTTATCAAGTTCACCTTCTATAAACTTAATAAGTGTTTTAATTATTTTAAATAGCACTTTTAACTCCACATATTTATGATAATAGCTAATGTAAAACATTAAAAAATTACCTCTACCAACTTCAGCATATATCCTGTTAATATCATCAACATAACTATCTAGTATCGCTTCTCAAACATCTAACAAAATCCCATGCAGGGTCACGTTGGACCTTTCAAATATGAAAAGACAGTTCAGAATCAGTCAATCAGATTCGTGTTTCTAAAATCAACCCGGTTGAAGTTAAAAAGCTTTAAAAGAATAGGAAGAGATGTTAGAGTGCAATTAAGACAGCAAGGACTGTTTAGCAGTGTTACTAACAGGCTACGGGAAGTGTTTATCGTACACAATTGCGATTCCACAACAGAGAACGACGGGGAGAGAGCAAAAAAATAATAATAACCGTTTGATTGCCCTCATGGAATAGCTTTCAAAAATACAAAACATTCGGGAGATATATAGAGGTAATATGGCATATCTTTGGTAGATATCATTACGTGAATATATTTTGTTAACATGTTAAGATAGGTTAGATAAATCAAAGTACTGAAAGTACTGAAAAGCGCTAATCTTGGATGGAAACTAATTTTATATGTAAAGCTTAAGAAATATTTTATAGATACAGCAAGTTCAGATGTGAAATCTGTAAGATGAGTATAAAATTGCTGCCAGGCATAGATTCATCCGTCAAATAGTCGTATACATGTATATGATTTACATTAATTATGACTGCTTGCTGGTTATGTGTTTTCGAACTTCAGTACAAAAAAAAACAACAACAAAGAATCAGACAATGTAGTTTGACACAGTTTTTAATTGAAATGCATAGAAAATGAATAGGCATACTGTATTAAGTTTTGTACGTTAACAAAATTTAATAAAGATTACGGGTGTCATTTCGATAAAATGGTATAAAGTAAATTTTGGAATGAATGGTAACTGTGATTTGCGTTTTTGAATATATTACTGCAGTTTATGTACATCAAAAATGTGACAAACCAAAATGAACATGAACCCAAGAAAGAGAAGTCTCAATGAAATCTACACAAATGATTTGCAGATCCACTGACTACTTAAAGACTGAAATATGTACATCACTTACATGCAAAAAAACTTAAAGACTATAGCAAATTAACTACTATATAAACTAAAAAAAATGTTACACAACATGTACATATTAATGTCAAAATATTCCAGATACAATAATAGTGTTTGCCTTTGTTAAGGGATTTTAAGTACATGTTTTAAAGCCCAATGGAATTTCGAAAGTAAATAAAAAATGAAAACTACACAGGGAAATCTGTTGAAAATTAAGAGTAGATTGCTTTTCAAATCATACAGCATTACTTTATTTACTTGTACACACTCATGGCAGTATATTTCAAGCATATTTACAGTACAAGTCATTGTCAGGGTTAATAAATCTTGATGCAAACATCAAGAAATTCAAAACGAGATTGCTGATATAAAATACAGTTGCAGGAGTAACAAAACAAAACTAACTATTCATAATACAGTTGCTTAACTTACAAAACAAAACTACCCGTAAAAAATACCTGTGCAAACATCAAGAAATTCAAAACAAGATTGCTGATATAAAATACAGTTGCAGGACTAACAAAACAAAACTAACTATTCAAAATACAGTTGCCTAACTTACAAAACAGAACTACCTGTAAAAAATACAACTGAATGACTTACAAATCAATTTACTTTTCTATATTTTTGATTACATACTCACGGAAGAATATTTCAAGCTTATTTACCGGTACAGTTTGAGTTATTGTGAAGGTTAATCAAAATATTGATGCAAACATTCAGAAAATCAAGAACAAAAGTACAGGTACAAAGTACAGTTGCATTTTTTACTGCATCCTTCAGAGAATCCAAAATAAAACTACCGGTACAAAATACTTTTGCATATTTTACAACACAAAACTACATGTGAAACATACAGTTGCATGACTTACAAATCAATTAACTTTACTATATTTATGTTTACATACTCATGGCTGAATATTTCAAGCACATTTATAGTTTGAGTTATTGTGAGGGTTAATCAAAATCTTCATGCAAACATTTAGAAAATTCAAAACAAAAGTACAGGTACAAAATACAGTTGCAATTATTACAATACAAAACTACTTGTACAAAATACATTTGTATGACATAGATATCAAACAACATTACTATATTTACTTGTACATAATCATGGCAGAACATATCAAACACAATTAGAGTAAGAGTCATTGTGAGGGTTAACTAAAACATCAAGAAAATCTAAAACAAGACTGTTGGTATAAAATACACTTGCATGACTTACAAAACAAAACTACCCGTACAAAATGCAGTTGCATAACTCTCAAAACAAACATTACTTTATATACTTGTACATTCTCATGGCTAAATAGTTCACCCATATATACAGTAGGAGTCATTGTGAGAGTTAACAAAAATCTTGATGCAAACACCCAGAAAATCCAAAACAAAAGTACCGATACAAAATACAGTTGATTGAGTTACAATATAGAACTACATATTTGTACAAAATAAAGTTGCATGATTTACAAATCCAACAGCATTTCTATATCTCTCGTGGAAAAATATTTCCATCATATTTACAGTATGGGTCATCTTAGGATTAATGAAAAATTCTAATGCAAAAATCCAGAAAATCCGAAATATAAGTACCCGTACAAAATACAGTTGCATTTTTTACAATACATAACTAACCATCCAAAATACAGCTGCATGACTTGCATATCAATATATGCAACATATATGCAATATATGTTGAATATTTAAGCATATTTAAAGTATGAGACATTGTGAATGTAAATCAAAATTTTGATACAAACAACCAGAAAATCCAAAACAAAAGGACAGGATCAAATGTTTTTCCCCCAAATTAATCAACACTACCTTACTATGTGTACATGGTCATGACAGAATATTTCAGTTACATTTTCAGTCTGAGAATGTGTTGAGTTATAATTGTAGGTTCTTTACTGTTCAGCATCATAGTCCATACATCCAGCTGGTCGTTCAATCAGGTGCATGTTTTGTACATTCGATCCTTGAACAATTAGTTCAACTAGAATTGGTAGTTTCTGAAGGAGGTAGTTCTCCAGGTCTTCAACTCTTACTTGAAGAATATCTGGGAATACACTTCTGATGATAGCCAAGTCAACAGAGAAGTCCTTATATTCTTCTTTGGAATCTTCTTTCAGGGCAATTTCCACTGCAATGTCATTGAGTGTTATGGAGTCGATGTTTCCTCTCACTGTTGTTGTTAGTGGTTGAATTATCTATAATTTTTTTACAGTAATTTTAATGCAAAAACATGCCAAAAATTTACAGTAAATTATCTTTATGTCATGATGAGTATCAAGCAGTTTATGTTAGCTAAAACACTTTTTATGAAAAATGATAAATAGAGGGAAAGAGAGCAAGTTAATGTATATACATCACAATAACACAAGTATCGTCTCCATATCAGAAGTACTAATGTAGTTAACTTTGAAAGTGTTCAGTATCTTGAATTTGGCTATAACACTAATCAATGTAAGCAATAAAATAAACTTTCCTATATAATTACAAGAATATGAAAGTTAAATTTCAATTCTTTAAAAAAAAATGTTCAATGCATGTACTGACAGTGACATTGATGAATTCTAAATGTTTATAAGCTGTAATTTCTGAAATAATGGTTTAAGAAAAATTATTGCATGAAGAAGTTCAAGAAAAAAAATTAGTTTTAATTTGATTATTGCCTAATGATGGGATGTTGTTTACCTGAATCTTTGAATTACGTGTTGTGTTCAGACTTCTGTGTAGCTGCCATTCATTAAGCATGCAGTGTGAAATGGACAAATATTGCCCAATTTTCAAGTCTTCCTCCGCCATTTCTCGCCAAAGTGTGACATCGATTTTTTTCCCATTTTCTTCTATACTAATTGTTCTGATAACTGTGTCAGTTCCATTCACTTTCACAGTTTTAGTAGATTCAATCTAGTAAAAGAGAAGAATATCTTGAATTGTCTATGGCACAAGTGGCAGATCACATTAATATTCATCAGACATGTAGCAAAGGTTTGAGACAAATAACTAAAGACAGAACATGTTTTATGGGCCTAGAGTTGGTGAAATGTTTAATTATAAGAAGCATTATGTATATATTGACTCAAACTCATATCAAAAATTTTACTCCAAATAAGTGTCATGTACCTTAAAGTTTAAACACAGAAAGTGAATCTATTGTACATGAATTAGAATGAGTTGATTGCCAAGTAATTTGTAATTTTAACTCTACCTTTGACAGCTGTCCCTGTACGGTTGTGATTGATCTTAGTGGAGATGCTAAAATCTCTTCTACTTTTTTGATAGGTGATGGAGGGAGAATGAGGTGTTCTGCTTTTTGTAATATGTCAACTGGAATGTCCATGTTAGGTTTTGCCAAGACTTTGGTTTTATGGGACATTGCCACTCTGCCGTTCTTGAGGATAAATTATCTGATGTGAAGAGTTTTTCCCTCTTTGATCATTCTATCTTTACTTGTGTCTGTGCAGGTGGCAAGGATTGCACCAGACTTGTCTGCTAAACTGAAGTTTATCATCTCAGCTTCTTCCCCATTACTGGTTTTGAACTTTGCTACATGGCCAATTTTTATGACTTTGGCCATTAGGCTCACAGAAATAGGTGTTGGCCTACTGCTTGGTAATTCTTCTAACTCGGAAATGGTCTTCTGAGCCATCCTTAAATGAGAGGATAATAAAACAAAATAAATATTCCATATTTAAACATCCTTCCATGTTGGTAAAGCATATAATTTGTACACTATTAGTAAGTTAAGTATTTGCATGAGAAAGAATTTGAAATTTAGAGATGCGTTTTACAAAACAAGTTTCAACCAAATCAATGAATGCTTAAAATTTACAAAGTACTTGATGTTCATTTTAATGCCAATAATATTTGAGAAAGGAAATCATAATAGCTTAGAATTGATGGTTTTATTTAAACTTTGTTAATAAAGATCATTGCACAATAATGGAAGTATTAGCAACTTTGTAGTATAAAGTTTCTTTGTAAAATGCAGCCTAGGATTGCTTTTATACATGTTTCCAGTGCTAAATCCTGTTTGAAATGTTCTTTTTGCTAAATCTAAAGAAGAGTTCAGATTTGTTTAACTATACAAACTAAATATATCAGTGTCTTTAGCTACAAATATATCTGCAATATTTTCATTATGGAACTCTACTTTTGTGTCTGTCAAAAAGAGCTTTAATTTACAGACTGGTGTCTGGTAGAACACAGTTAAGGAAAACAATCTGATTCAGTTTTTTCTATTTTGAGCGACATGAACAATCAGATTCAACATTTTCACATAAGAATAACTTAGATGTTTTCTCAAACAACAAATTTGTAAGAAATCAATGACATCCTGAAATGCACTGTTTAAATTTACATCATAAGATATAAAAAAAATTATGCTTTTGACAAGTATGTCACAATTGGCTTATGGTCAGAAAAATATGACTCTAAAGTTGCACTAGATATAATATCATATGATAAGATATTTGTATATACATGATCTAGGCAACTGCCATAATCTGTGGTGACACTCACAATTAATTGTCTTAATTGTCTTTGTTCAAGGAGTTTACTTATTGCAGTTTGATTGAAAAAGTCAACATTGGTATCTCCCATGATAATAATTGGGTTGTTAGCATCAAGAATGCCAAGCAAGTGACACAAGATGTTGCAAAGGCATGTCTGATTTGCTTTTTGGGGTGATACATAAAGGAAGACAAGTTGTTGCATTCTTCCACAGAAAGAAAAACAAGCAAGCACTGCTTCAGTAGCAACACCCAATGATATTCTCTGCAAGTGTTGAAAGTCTATCTTAGAATACAAAACAATTCCTCTGCATGTCCTAATTCTTGCATCTTGATTATGTTCATCATCAAACCTGTAAATTCTAAAGCCTGGAATTGAATATTCATCATTTTTATCAGATTGCACAAGTCTACTCTCTGCAACAGCAACAATGTCACTATCAAGCATATTTTTCTCAGTTATCAAATCTTTAATATGAAAATGAAGAGACCTGCAATTGTGATAGACAATTTTCAAATCTTCTAGAATGTTACTTAGAATTGGAACACAAGAATGCAAAAGAGAATGTTCTCGTAGTCTAATCATTTCCTCACTGACAACACTGGATACAGCAATTTTTTTTTCGTTCAATTCTAATATGTAGACATCTTCCAGTTTCTTAATGCGACTTAAACCAACATAATGAATGTGCTCTTGTTTTCGCTTACCGAAATGCAGTACTGCATTGACCATAGTTGATCCCTGAGACTTGTGAATGGTTTTTGCACATGCTAAACGTAAAGGGAATTGCCTTCTTATGACATAAGTCCCGCGATGTTGACCAACATTAAAATTTCTGCTTATTTCAAGAATTGGTGTCCACAATTTATCACAATTTTCGTTGTACAAATGTGCATACTTAGTACGTGCTTTTGACCCAATTTGTTGGGTTTCGAATTTAACCCAAATTATGCTACATCGATTTGAGTTTAGTACTCTGAAATCTAATTTCTTAACTAAACAAGTAGTTCCATTAGTCAGACCATCTTCAACATCAATATTTAAACATATTTCAGCTGGTAGATCTTCAGCAATGTACAAGTTTCTAAATAACCCCATTGTTTTTGCAGGATCATCTGGTATTTTATCAATAATTTTTTTCTTAGTGTCTTCATTAACATCTCCATTTACAATGTCTATTGCTGGAATAAGACATTTATGCCCATCACATGCATTTTCAAAAGCCTGCATATTATGCAAATCTACATCAACATTTCTGGTGAACAAGTGAGGCAATGATGATATTGATGTATTATTTGCTGATGTCAACCTTTGATTTAACATTGCAATGTCACTGTCTGTGTGATTACCTTCTCGTAATCTGTTCAAAAGTTCGGCAAAACATTTGTCATCTTTTTGTCGCATGATATCTGTCAATTCAAAGATTTTGAAGAGTTCTTGCCACAGATTTGTTGCTAAGGGTCCATAACCATCTTTTAAATGTTGGAATATCCAATTATCAAACACTGGCTTCAATTGGAATAAATCACCAATAGCAATAATACTTACACCTCCAAATGGTTGCTCTGTTGCAAATATTTCCTGAAGTCTCAGATTTATATAATTGAACATTTTATTGCCAACCATTGATATTTCATCAATAAATATTACTTTCAGAGATCGGAATTTTACTCTGAATGTATCTAATTGTTGCACATCTAATGGTTTGTATTGCAAATTTTGGTTAGCAGGAATACAAAACAGTGAATGTATTGTATGACCACCAATATTGTGAGCTGCTTTTCCAGTAGGAGCACAAAGTACGGCTTTAATTTCATCAGGACACATTGATAAACACTTGGAATAATAACGTGTTATGGCTTGGTAGAGAGCTGTAGTGACAACACTTTTTCCAACACCTGCACCTCCTGTTAAAAAGCAGTAAAATGGCAAACTGTCATTTTTAACCTTGTGCAAAACATGATAGAAAAAAGTTCTTTGTTTTTCATTGAGATTTCTTACAAGACTCATGAATGCATTCTGATCCAGTGAATTTACTTGATATTCACAATCACTGATTTGTTTTCTTGTGATACCAATATCTAAGCCTAAGTCATAATCATATCCCATATCTTTCGGATTGAAACAACCATGGAAAACACCGGTACTTTGATTGCTTGATTGTTCATTTGAATCAATTTCTTCGTTATGTTGAACTTCAGCAGCCACAACATAATTATCACCATTGACTTCTTTCAAGTTATTTTCCAAAATCTCAGTTACACCATTGTCCATTTCATATTTCATTCGATTGACATTGATTACGTCAATTTTTTCATTGTAGTGATTCTCATAATTGTCAAATGCTCCAAGTAAATCTTCCTTCTCTTTTCTCCATGGGTAAAATAGCATTAGCTGTTCCCTGAAATAGTTTTCTGGATCTTGATCCTTGTTATATCTGACATAACGAAGTACCTTTGGTTGATTTCTCTTTTTAAGTATTGTGCCATCTGCCATAGGTATTTCTTCATCACTGATACTCATTTCTTCACTAGTATCATTTGATGTCATGACCTCATCATCTGACTCATTTTGCTCATTTTCTGGTAGAAATTCTTGCTCTGAATTTTGTTGTTTGCATTTCTTTGGAAATACAACATTATACTGACATACAAAATCTGCTAAACAACAATTTCTTAGGACTCTAGGTCTCCTTTCATACCTTTTTAAAGCATTGTCAGACTGAATATCAGTTGAATTTTCAGGCATGTCACACAGGACTTCATAGGGTTTCAATAGAAATGTCCTCTTGTCAGGTAATGAAGTATTGATAAATGCAAAAGATCTGGTACTTGAACGCAACGGCAATTGTAAAATCAAGTAAACTGCCTCCTGTGCACAAACTTCTACATGTGATAAGAATTTATTTCCAATGTGTCGTACTTGTTGCTGTAAATTCTTGTTACCATGTTGTGCTTCTTTGCATGATTCTTGCATTAAATTTGACATGCCCCTCTGTCCCTTTGAAATGTAGGAAACAATGTAAGCTGCACATGCATAAGCATCAAGAATGAATTGAACATCTAGATTAGCCTCCCAACATCTTATCATCAGATCATTGTAAGGATTTACACGAATTTCTGCCACATTTCTTTTAAGGAATAACTTGGGAACTGTAAGAGATGATCTAACTGCAATAATGTAAAGATCTTCTGTCAGGTTCAATTTTTCCAGAAATTCAGAAAATGACATTTCTGTTGAATTTATCTTCAAATCTGTTAGCAAAGCACAAGCTCTTTCATAGACATTTGCAATATCTTGATACCCCTCTTTCTCTGATTCCGTGAGTGGTTCTAATACTTGAGTTCTTGACATGGGAGGAAGAGGAAAATTGAAACGGCATATTTTCTTTCCTTTCCTTCTGCATGTTTTGGCATGTCTATGAGTTTGAATATTTATCAGGTTAGGAATTTCATCATTTTTCTGGCATGTTGAGTGCTTATCTACAAAATCTGATATCTCTTGATTGCTATTTATTCCATATTTTGGTGCATTCTCTATCCACACAAGCATGTGAATGTGAGGAGAACCTCTCTGTTGAAACTCCACACGATAAAAGTAATCTACAATTTTTCCAAGTGGAGCCAACGATGACTTTAATACATCAGATATGAAAACTTGGACTCGATGGTTAAAATAACGAGTGCATGTCACAGGATCAGACTTTATCAGCTTGCATTTCTCCTGCCAGGTTAAATTCTCAATGTCATCATCAGTGTAATCTTTCTCATTGACCAATTTTCCTAGAAATTTCAGCAAGTCTGTCCATCTACTCTCAGCTGCTGACAAGGAGCAAAACCAGGTAGGAATGCCCAGTTGTCTTATCATAGCAAACAAGTCTTTCTTTGCACTTTCCCAATAAGCAGGTGATCCTCTTAAATTTCTCAATACTCGGTAGCCTTCATTTAGTCTAACAATGTTGTCAAAATCTCCAGGGTTTAGAACATTACCAACTGTAACTTTCTTTCCTTCAGTTTGACATTTTCTCATTGCCAGTGATACCTTATCTTGGATCTGTTTAACCTGAAGTTTCTTAAGTTTGAAAAAGATGTTTGGAACAGAACATGCAACTCGTCGGTCAACACTTCTCAACTCCCACTTACATACAGTGCTGTAATGCACTGGAGTTTGACGATCTTTATTTTCAGGACGTGTTTGACCACAAAATATTGCAGGGAAGGATAAATACTCAGCATTTTTGTCTTGGTATAAACCAAGAGGAATCTGTCCTTCACCTGGTGCAAATGACATTGTTTTACACAACGAGCGTACATCAATGGGATGTAGCAATGTATCTGTGTTACCTGTGAGTCTATTTTCAAAATTTTGATCTTCTGTCCATCCATCTGAACTTGCATCATCTGAAATGCATTGATTTTGAGTGACTTCAGGTTGAGATGCACCTGCAGAACCATCGTCTGTCTTGTCTTCTGTACGCAGTCCTAGCCAATCTGTCTGTTCAGTTTCAATTGACCAATCAGCATTGAGAGAAATACCTTCATTTTGAAACAGAACACTATTGTGTAGGAGCCATTGCAATGCTTTAATACATTTATTTGGCCTGATTGCTTCATGCAACACACTGTGTTTAAAACTGCGTTTTCTCTTAAATTTAACTTGTATTGTTTCAGAGTCTGCTAAAGTTCTTGGAAGCACTGTGACTGTGGAATTTACATCTGATGGTACATTTACCACATTTCCTCGTAAACTCTTTTGCCCTCCACGAGGTTTTTCAACAAGCTGCATGAAGGGTATTCTGGGACTGATCAATCTTTCTTCCAATTCTGTTATGTTTAAATCTGGAGGCTTTTCTGGAAATCCCATACCATTCACAACAGCAAACGATGGAATTTTCCCTGCCTTTAAATTTCTGTGACATGTATGACAAATCCATTCAGTATCATTGACACTTTTGAAACCAGTCAAACAAGTTGAACCTAAATTTGTTTTTCTTAATTGTTCTGCCTTTAGCACACCATCTCTAAACCATGTCTGAGTACAACAAGAACATACAAACATTGGACCTTTAGATACTTTTTGGTGAAAGCTCATCTTCAAGACATTTGCATCTGATTTTGTCAAATCTTTTTCCAAGGACAACTCTGTTATGCTTGATGAGGGCTTTGATTTCTCTAAATGTCTACTCATTTTGATTAACTGCTGAGTGTCAACAAAATGATCTGAATTCAAGACATAATCTAAATCAACCACATTTCTTTTCCGCTTTTTTCCAAAACTAATTTGAAATGAGCACATTTCATACTGCACTTGCTGAAGAGTTTGATTTCCACATAATGACAAACAAAGGTTTCTTAAAAAATAACACAGATCTTGTAAAGATACAAAACCAGATAACACAGCTTGTCCTTCGGGCTTACATAGCCCATCTAGTCCTCTACTATGAGAATCGAAGACAAAATATCTACCAGACTCATGATGAAACTTAATTGCAATAGAAGCAGAATGAAAAATAACAATGCATGCATTTTGCCGAGAAGCAACAAAAACTGCATTCAAGCTTGACTCTAGTGGCAAACCTAAACCATCTATTCCACCTTCTGTAGACATGCTTCCATATGTAACTTTATATTCTCTTATGGTAAAGCAATTGCCATGATACATAATAAATTGAGGCAAATCAGAAAACTGCAACAGCTCATTAGATTGACCATTTTTTTGTAATTTCTTGTACAATACATCACCCGCAATTAAAACCATGTTCATGTCTGTCCTCCCAATTGTTGTTACATCTGTTAGACATGATTCCATTATGAAAGTGATACAGTTGGTCATGCATTGTCTACCTCTTGAATAAATTGAAAAACGAGTATCACCCTGACAGAAATCAGCACATACAGTAATTGATGGCCTAACCAATAAATCCCTCATTGGTATGTTTTGTTCCATATTCAGTGTTAAAATTTTAAAAAATTACTGACAACAGAAAAAAACTTGTACGCAATAAGCAAAAACAAAACTTATATGCTTTATGTACTCAAAGCATTTCAATTTACTTATTGACTGTTCTCAAGTTTTCAATTTTACATGTCATTTTTCAAGAAGGTTGTTGAAAATGTTTAAACTCTAATATGGAAATGAAATGTTTCATTTTTTTTTCTCAAATTGTTGTTTATATTTTATATATATTTATATACACAGTTCATTTCAAGTGCTAAAATTTTTAAACACAAACTCAATACTACAATTTGTCACTTTTCAAGTTTCACATTCAGTTATTCTCATTGTTTTCAGATATATATAGCAATGTTCAATGCATATTAAATTGTTATTCAAATTCACAAATTTATGACGTACACACAGTCTCATAAAAAAGTTTTCAAATCTCAATTTTTAATCATTGAAGTATCTCAAGATAATGTCAATACAAGTATTTCTCACTGCATCTCAAAAATTCACTAATTCTCATTTGTTATTGTCATGTAATCTCATTTCTCAAGTTTCTCATTTTGTTATTCTCATGCTTCTCATTTTTCAAACAGAACAATGTGTCTCATAAATTCTCAAATATTTGTCACATTGAATATCTTGTCAGTGGAAAAACGTTCTCAAGGTTCATATACCTTTCAATATTATGTCAAATAATATATCAATGTATCTCAAATTACTGGCTCTAAAATTTTCTCACCTGGCTGACTACGGATTGTATGAACAATTAAAGGAATTGTAAATTTTGTATATAGATCTATATATATATGGTTACCATCCAGTAATACACATGTTCAATACAAATTAACCTCAGAGTGAAAAAAGAACTTCAACATGAAGTTAAGAAAAACCAGTGAACTAATCTTGACAATCAAATTCTAAGTTTTCTAACAGTTTTTAAATTAATATTAAACTATATTTCAATGGAATAAACAACGTAAGTACTATCTAATCTACTTATAGGCCTTGACAGTTAAAATTGTTTCAGATCAATATCATGAATAGCAACACTAACGTTAAACACATTAAAGCTGTTCCTGCTTTGTGTCAACAATTCTAAAGAGTCACATTTCTAATTAGTCCTACTACCAATACAATGTATACTGTAATATATTGCAATAAAAAAAACTACACAGTAGGCCCTACTGCTTTACTCGCTCGCTAGAACTACTTTACACTTCATCGACGCCGTTTCTTTTTTACTTATCTCATGAATGCGATTTTCTAATCAAATAACGACGGCTATATTGTTTGAAAACTTGCAATGTTATCTATAAATTTACCTGAGCTGTGAAGTCAAGTGTGAATTAGTCCCGCCTTCTTTGCTTCAATCTTGATGTCGTTGCGCTGTGTTTACAAAATGCCGACCCACGCTTTCCTTTGTAAATAGTGTATTACTACGCGGGTAAAGCTGCATATAATGTTGCAAGTTATATTTTAAGAAAAATTCATCAGTTTAATCACGTAATCGTATTTTAGGTAAATGTTTTAATAAACGATCTGATTAACAAAATGTGAAATCCACCGTGTATTGTCAGTTCTGTTCTAGGAATTATTTTGCATTTTTACCGATATCACAGCCCGTGAACTTCTGTATGGAACCCCATTGCAACATGTTGTTTACAAAACTACGTATTCTCTTTGCACTGTACTGATAAATATTCTTTTATTTTAAATCTTTGATGTTAAAGAAAAATATTATCGTGATTATTTGTGTGCTGATGCAAATAATTAGAAATATTTTGCCTTAAACACCGATACTACACAATTGCTACAGCCGAGTACTTACTTCTTTGCATTCTATTATTAGACATCGAGTCATCAGATAATTTTAGATGATTATAGGTGGCACTTATTCGGAAGCGGCATCCCCGGAAAGCAATGCCAATAAGCGCTTTGCGTACTGCGTACGCTTAGCGCTTAAAAATAATAAATTCGCGACATATTGAACAGTCTAATACACTTTGCAAACAATGATGAAAAAAAAAAACCGATTTCTGTATTACACTGTCATTCTGAGATTATTCTGATAGTGATATTGATTGATATTTTATTAGATGGCACCTCAGAAGCTGATCGCATCATTAAGGATGTTGCATTTGATTACTTATTTGGGTCCCCTGAGTTGCTTGTCGGGGATAGTGCATTCAAAGACCAGCTCCATGCGTTTGATGTATCAACAATTGTTGTGGATGTTGGTTAACAAATATTGATAAATATACGTATACTATATATGCTGTGTCTATCATGTTTCAAATACAAGAACTTGAGAGGTGCCATTACATGTAGCTAGTAATGTAATTGAAAGCTTAAAATGAGTTTAAAACATGGAATGTGTTGTATTGAATTATAACTACAAGTGTATAATTTCTTTTAAGCAGTTTACATACAATGATGCTAAAGACGTATCATAAATGGGGTTCCTAAACAAAAATATTTACTTACCAGCATCTTTTTATCTCTGCTACGTCAAGAAACCAAACCTACTGTAAACATCAATGAAGACAGGGAAAACAAGCTTTTTGTAACCACCAAATGCGCAATTTTGTTTTCAAATATTTATGCTCAATACGATATGGGTATATGGAGCATTCCAACTAAGATGTATGTCACAGGCCCGTCGACATTCCCGCTAAGATACTTGTCAACACTTCGACAATTCATGTCTTTTCCCTGTGGAACCATAGAGATAGAAGGTTTATCTACTGCAGTACCCATTCCGACGCTAATTCCTGATGCTCAAGCCACACAACGCCTGCTTATATCGAACATGCAATTTTCACCACAACCACACGTTAGTGCAGGGTCCTCTCTTGCGAAATCATCTATCGAAACCAATTAAACAAAAGATATGTAAGGAGGAATACATTAGCCAACATGTTGCAACCAGGCTCAGATTCATCTAATGTTGACCACCATCAACTTGCAGTTTAAGACGGCCACTGTCCATTGTTCCCAATGCACCAAAAGCATGCAAACTAACTACCATAGAGAGGTGGACCGACGTTATGCTCGTGTTCGCCGGCATCTACATCTCTGGCCACATTTACCAAGCCCCCCCCCCCTTTTTCCTTAAGTACATCGACACCATTCGCATAGGCAGGATTGTTTATGATAAACAATTTAGACCTCGCAAATTTCTTTATTTGTAAAGAAATTCTTGATGTCATTGTTGCGAAGAGGAATAAAGATTCACCCAACAAGGATTTTCGTGCCGAGGAGGACGTTGAATAACACATCAATGATTATGATGTCCATGAAGCCCTCGACCTAAATTGTGAAATTCATGACCCCTGGGTCAGGGGTTTCAGACTCTAGGGTGGGGCCAATATGGCCAAATAGTAAAAATGTGTTAAATCTTAGAAACTCTTCTTCTCCACTATCATATATGTTTGTTAAAAACTAAATGCATGATAATGATGTCCATGAAGCCCTCAACCTAAATTGTGAAATTCATGACTACAGGGCACTGGAAACTGACAATTACAGTATAAAACTTCATGCTAAAAATAGTTGTTTTCGTGTGAATGGACAGATTGTAGTTGTGAAAAACTTGATACAAAAGGATGCTGTTGTTTTCATTGTGTATCAGGCATTCATTCAAATTTACTTGGAATTCAGACAGTGCATGATTTAGAAATGCAAGTCAGTTTCTCAGAACTGAACCAAATACAATCAAAATGTGTATTGCTTCCATATAAAAGAAAGTTTCTAGCAATTCCATTTACGAGTAACATTTAGTGAGAAGATATGAATTGGAATGCTTAAAACCAAGGTCACAAAAAGTGTTTATCAATATGTTAGAATAACTTTGGATCTAAACATGAGCATTTATATGTTTATGTATTGTCATTTACTATATATAGATTTATGTAACACAAATTGTTTTTCTAAGCGGATGGCAGTATGTGATATTTGCGGAATACAACTATGTTTAGTTAGTGCTTTGAATCAACATTACAGAGAACAATATCCATCTTTTGTGAAAATTGTAACGATTGTTTAATTTACGGAGACATTTGTGTAGTGTGCATTAAATCACAATGGACAGTGCGAAGTCAGAACTTGCAAAGTGCGAAAAAGCTGGTATGGCTCAAGAGGAATAAGCCGAGTTGCAGAAACCTGTGTACAATACATTGATGGACAGTCGGTACAGTGACATTTCTTCAGCCATGGACTTGTCAACTGAAAGTGCAGATCGCGAGGATAGTGATATGGACACTAGTGAAGTTGCCGAATCGAATGCGTCGAGCTCGACTACGATCATATCGCTAACTATGGTGAAGACAGAGACTGCCTATCCGGACGGCATGACAGAAACCGTGAGAAATACAATTATTTCCTATTTCGACAACGTGGGAACTAGCAATCTTGATTTGTCCGAGATCACGATGGAGATCCTGACCGAGGTCCCATATCAGTTGAAAAATCGGGTTGTGAAAATTATTAAACTGTGACGTGGGCGTTATTGAGTGAACATTGTAATTAATCTTCTATGTATTGACTGTTTAACATAACTATGCTTGTTTAGTAATGTATATATATGTTTGTAAATATTTGTTTTAAAATTATTTTTTTTACGTTTGAGCGGAGTCAAAACTCTTAGGCAGGGGAAGTTGTAATACTTTAAAAATTCCAGGCTTACTTTTTTATTCAATTTTTTCATTATTAAATTGCTTTATCTATCTCTATAGTTTTTTCTTTACTTCAGTCACCTGTACTATTTTTAGAATTGTTTTTGCCCAGTCAATCGTAAGGAGTGATGCCCCGTTGTTTATACCCGATATTTCTTTCACTGATACATAGTTTGATTGAATTAATTTCATCTTTAAATATTACTTAACATGATTCATATGGGGTTTTATAAACATTCTTGGGTCGAAAAAGTCCAAAATTCATATTATAAACATGTGCGTAATTCAAATACAGATCAGAAACTACCCGTACTTGTCATGCAAATAACATATAATTGATTTTAAAATAAATAAACATCGATAAAATCAACTCCTGTCAGTTGTTCAGTACTTTGATTTTAAACATGAAAATAATAATCAAACAAAAGTTCAAAATAGAGAAGTTAAAAATATTGGCCGAAGGTACCCCCTCAGATTAAAAAAGAAAATTGATTTTTATGGAATCAACTAATTTCTTAATCTTACTTCTCTTCTTTATTGGTAAATGATACATGTATGTAAGATTATACATTAATAGATATGAAATAAGACAATAAATAACTAAAAGTGTTAGACTGAGAAGTTCAGAAAGATAATTACAAATCTTAATTAATTATGTCCGTTTATACATTCATTTTAAAAATATTGATAAATTCTATTTTTTAGTTTCTATACTTGTGTTTGGACTATTGATTGCTGGATGCATAATGTTTATTCGTCTAAAATTAAAAGAAATGAAGATGCTCCCTTTTATGGCTTTGCAGATGAAAGGAATTAGAACGTTATAGATTAAGATGTAGCTTATTTGGCTTTGAGGAAGATGAAGAAATTAATACTAGTGCTGTTTAAAATCCCTGTTAACTGTTAACTGTTTTTACTCAAACTATTAAACATGTAAAAAAAAATGAGCTAGTATGTGCTTTTATGTATTGTTTGGCAATGCTTGCTAGATTGCTTTTTCATATAACATGTAATTATGTCAATAACTTTAGTGTTTGAAATTAAAGACTCTTTAGTCCTATGAGTAACACACGCAACCTTTCAGGGTTGTTTACTTTTTTAAACCTTTAATAAGTCAAGTTCGTGGAATCTCTAGTAATAGCTTCTTCATAAATCATAAATTTTACTTATCTTGATTGTTGACTACTTATTAATAATGTACCTCAATAACCTCAGTGTTTTTAACATATAAACTCTTTTTCTATTTATTTATAATGCACCTTTGTATAACATGCACAACCTTTGTCTTTATTACTATTTAGGTGTACATTTTAGGTGCATAGAATGCATATGATATAAACAAGAATATGATTATTTTTTACAATTTTGTGGTGATTGTGTTCAAACTTTCAAAATTTTATTTGATGTACATATAAATGGTGTGAATTACAAAAAAGTTTACTGAAAAGCTTCTGGAAATTAAGGCAGCAAAACTGACTCAAAATCCGGCAGTGAACTCTGTCTTTCCATTTTACCAAATTTGTGTACGACTTACTTTATATTGGTATATTTAATAAAAAGATAGTTCGTACTAAAAACCACGTCCCCACAATCCTTACTTGTTTGATGATTTATTCGTCACTGCTTGAAATCGACAGCTCTTCATCTACTTTGAAATTGATATCATCTCTCCTTGTTTTCTTGTCGAAAGGAACGATTAACGCAAGAAATAATTGGAAGATACTTTAAATTTAGGAACAAGTTAACATCTGATGTCGTTTCAAACACTTGATAAACCATTTCTAAATATGTTCTTTGATAAATTAATACTTTAATAGTTGTTTTCAGAGGGTAAACATGTTTACTTTTACATTATTTTATACGTTTTTCGTTTTATATTATATGTAATTTATTATGGCATGCTTTCTGCTGAGTGAAAATTAATGAATTTAAGAAACAATGATGATCAAGTTACTTCGATATGTCTTGTAAAACATAAAAATGAAACCGAACCGATCCGCTGAAATTTTCCCGCCCTTTTTATTTTTGGTTTAAGAAATTTCATTAATTTAACAATGGTACAAGTTCGTACATTCCTAAACGTTAATATCAGAATGGAACCAATCAACATTGTTAAATAAAAAGTGTAATACCGTCTTAATTTTGTGAACTTAATCCGATTACCCTTCAAGTGCCTCAAAAATTCGTAGCATAGTAAATGTCATTGTTTTATGATTGCCCCGTGTACAAGGTCAAATACATGACTATCGTCATTAAGAGTATTTAGCTGCTCGTTATAACACCGTTATTTCTTTGTTCATTAACATTTCTGTAGATAAACTCCCATACAGTGCGAATATGTTTATTATCGTTTACCGTTAATGGTTTAATAGTTGACAATTTAAAACTTCGCATTTGTTCTCGCAACTGAAATTGTGATGTAATCAGAGACATATTGTAATCAATACTAATGGCTATGTGCAATATACAGTAAAACCTGTTTTCATCGATAGGGGAGTGTAAAATGGAAAGGGAAGTGCAAGCACTGTTATTGAAAGCGAAATAGACTAGCATCTAAACAAGTAGGCTAACTTTGATTCATGAAAATAAACAGATAAATGTATTTTAATTGAAGATTTCAAATCCAAATCTGATGCAAAGCAAATAGAAATACTGCTTTCAAAATAGCTTAATATATTTGTTGCAAATATTTTTTTCAGCAATGTAATTACATAAAATGACCATCAATCTTCAACGGTAATGGGTTTAATTTTGATTAATATTCATCCTAACTGATATACCCTTTACAGCAGATATATACGCTTCTGTTATGTTTGCACACATGTGTTTAAAACATAAACAAGTATTTACTGGAGAGTAACTTTGAAAAGTGTTTTCTGACGACTGAACCTGTTCGCTGGCTAGAACATCTAGTTCGGGTCGTAAGGCACCAGTGTGACCGTAACACTACACAAAGAAAACATGGGTTTTCCGTGATTTTTATATACTATATCTTCCTCGTAATCCTGTGGATTTCGTGATTCTGTTTCCTAGATACAATACCACATTTTTCTACTTGTCATACATTGTTTTAACTTTTTAGGATCTCTCTCGAAAGTGTTAGTGTTAGTTTACTGGGTTACACAAAAAACAACAAGAGGATTGATACTCCCCTCAGCATGTAACACTGTCTTTAATTTACCATTGGCCGTTGTTCCCATTGGTTATTATTATCGAATCAGATCATTTCTATTATTATAAAACCCGACATATTTTGATATTGTTTCACTGTGGGTCTGGTGATTTTGTACACCAACACCTCGCACAGGGTATTTTTTTATATCAATTGATATAACTTTGAACTTTTCTTAGTGTCGAAGAAAATAAACTAACATTATGATAACGTGTACAGGTTTATTAAAACCGTAAAGAATTACTGTGTATAAATTGTGTGCATGTATATGTTTACATGTGTTTATATTAATTAACAGCATTACCTTTTGTTCACATTACACATCCTAAAAAAGGAACCTAACCTCTAATATTTACACGATCACAATAAAAAACAAATCTTAACTTATTTTAAAGAGATTAAGCAAAATTAAAGTTTATTAATCATAGGTCATAAACATCCAATAAAAGTAAGTTTGAATCATATACAAATACACAAATAATTTGTTACAAAAACCTTAATGCGTCCTGATCCTACATGTGCACTCGTGATCGAGTTTTATATTAAAAATAGTTTGGCTTAGGAAACCACAAATCTGTTACGGGAAAGATTTGTAGCCTCTGGATCTCAGTGTAACTGGTCGCAGTGCCAGTTAATAATCTCATGAAGGGGTATCCAAAAGGAATCCAGAATTTATTAAGTTTTAAAGTTCGATCAGGATCATTTATTGAGGTGTCTTTATGTAATATCTCTTCTTCGGTATCCTCAAGTCTAATACATGTGGTCTTTTTCAAGATCTGCAGAAAGAAAAAAAATTCTCCACAGAGGAGGGTCGTCAAGTCAGCTGCGTCTTGTATCCGTCCGGACCTCCACGAAATACCTTCCGCAACCCAGGCCACCGCGTTGAATCTTTTCACGCTCTCTCGCATCGTCATATGGTAGATGCCGAGGCCGAGGCCATGGTCCTCCAACCAGGTCCCTTAACTCTCGATTATGGATAGGGGTTTCCTCCTTGCTACTAAGGTGGTCAGACTATGTTTTTATCGTCGAAATAACTAACAGAGACATTGAGTTCTTACCTTAACAGTTCTAAATGCCCTTTCCTTAGTGTTTGAACTTCGGTTCGTCCTGGTCACGGTCACCATAAAAGTCTATGTAATCCTTTTGTTGTTCTTCAGACTTTTGAAATAAAAAAAACAGTTCGTATTTTATAATCGTATAGTGGTATAAAAGCATTAAAGTCTTTCTTAAATTAATAATAAGCACATGCTTTCTATTCAAAATAAGCAATTGTCATTATATATTCACTGGCCACATTCCATACGTGACCTATGATAAAAGTTCATAGTCTAAAGGTTAATTACAATTAAACGTCTTAATTTCTTTGCGTCCGTTGATTGTCGTGCAAAGAAGACCATTCATCATTCCAGAATGTTAATCTTCCTGTCATTTGGGTGACACTATGATCCAAGCTATGTCACTTTACGGTCAATAACCGCACGGACTTTAACACTGTTCACTAGGATCTTTCTAATAAAGCATCTGCGTATGTATTTTGTCTTTTCAACTCTGAAATGACTGTTCTTTTTGTTGCTGTCTCTGCGTTTGCAAGTCGGTGGCATTTCTTTATCTTGTCTAAGACAAATAGGTGTGAATCCGGAAAAAAATGTCTTTTTTTATCAATTAAAGGGAAAGGTCGGGCAAAAAAAAAAGAGTTGAAATAATTATATTTACCATAAAAATGATGTCAACAACTATATTTCACTTAACATGATCCCAATTAAGCAATAATCACTTATTAAATATCAGTTTGACAAAATAATTCGAACTGCCATTTTGATGCTCTTCGCTGTTTAGAGTTTAATATTGTGTGGCTTATCTTCTGGTTTTATCCCAACATCCCGATAACTTCCAAATGCCCTGTGATGATAGAATACCCAATTCAGAGTTTTTATCGGTTCACACATGTGGTCTAGGAGAGTTTAACAGTTATGTGTGTGTAAATATGCCTGCTTGTCAAGTCTTTAATTGCACATATTAGGAAAATGCCAAAAAAGTTCTTTTTGTGATACCAAACCCTGCCAAGGTTGCTGCATCAAAACGAAGATGCAAACAATGGATTACTAATTTAAAGAATAGAAAGTTGTGTTTTGAAACTTATGTTTTCAATACTAAAAAGCTTGTCCGTGAAGATCATTTCACCCAAGACTGTTTTTAGAGAAATCATGTGGCAGAATCTCTTAATTTGTTTCCACGATGTAATAAATTATAACCTGATGCTGTGCCCACTCAAATTAATACAAGTAAAGGGAAAAAAAGGTAAGGAATCTAAGAAAACTGCGAGAAGTAACTACCTTAAAATACAACAGAAAAGAGAAAGGGCTAAGGTAAGAAAATCAAAATCCCATACCATGTAATTTTTTGTTGTAAAACCTGATTCTTTGATTAATCAATTGACCTTACATTATTTCAGTTTAAAGAAAAATTTACTTGCTCTTAAAAGAGGAATTAGCAAGCCTCACACATCATCTGCTACGTCAAACAATGATCAAGAAAACATGCCTGGATCAAACCTGTTTGAATTCACTAACCAAGTAAACATACTGTCTTTAGTAATTTAGCATTCAATTGAAGTAAATAAAGTTCATTACAACTTTTTATGGGTTTATATATGATTACAAAGCCTCCTTCAACGATGCAAAATGGCGTATTTAATATTTTAGAAGGAAGAAAGCCCTTGCCTTCAGACTATTCCAACTTTCGGAGAGCTACAGGGCCACCCATTGAATAAATTGTATATTTATTGCGCAGAAAAACGTGCGCTAGTTTTTAACCGGGTTTTCCAACGGAAAATCCGGTTATAAAAATGGTAAAAATGGTGAAAATGGCGGGCGGGCGGCTGCCAAAAGGGTACCCTCATTGTACGGATAACTCCTCCTACAGTTTTCAAGATCGGAAGTTGTTCTTTTGCAGATCAATTGTACATATATCAGAGGTGTGCATATAGCTAGGATTTTGATTTCTGATTGTTTATGAAAAAAATACTAGCTTTTGAACTTAGTCATTTTTGGCAAAATATTGCATATAGGGTACCCTCATTGTACGGATAACTCCTCCTACAATTTTCAAGATAGGAAAATGTTCTTTTGCAGATCAATTGTACATATATCAGAGGTGTGCATATTGCTAGGATTAAGATTTCCGATAATTGTTTGGCAAAATATTGCATATAGGGTACCCTCATTGTACGGATAACTCCTCCTACAGTTTTCAAGATAGGAAAATGTTCTTTTGCAGATCAATTGTACATATATCAGAGGTGTGCATATTGCTAGGATTTAGATTTCCGATAATTTATGAAAAAAAATACCAGCTTTTGAACTTCGTCATTTTTTGGCAAAATATTGCATATAGGGTACCCCTATTGTACGGATAACTCCTCCTACAGTTTTCAAAATAGGAAAATGTTCTTTTGCAGATCAATTGTACATATATCAGAGGTGTGCATATTGCTAGGATTAAGATTTCCGATAATTTTTTGGCAAAATATTGCATATAGGGTACCCTTTCATCTAATCCATTTCACTGGATACGGGTTGACATGGATTGTGGATACAGTTCACATAAAAGAAAATCCGGTTTGCTGTCACATTGACAGTTTTTCACTTGTCGACTGATTTACCTTATTTATGCGCAAATTCTGTGAAAACAATTAGTACCATTAAATTCTTCATGCAATTTACTACTGATATCGTATGTTCACTTGCCTCGGATAGTCTTTTAAACACCATCACCAGTTTCGTAAATTCATGTGGTGCAATTTGTTTACATGTATATTTTTGTAAATGTCATGTAGACCCTTCAGATACCATCAAAGAATACTGTGGTTCAATGTTGAAAGTGTCGGTATTTTGCACTCGCGGTCACTTAGTCAAAACATGGTTATATCAGCCACTGTTAGGGAAAATGCCTGTAGCCAACTTGCTTGTATGTGCAGCAACCCTTTTTGCAGGTCAAACATATGCACATATCTCTTAGTTTGCAAAATTTATGAATCTTCAATTTGTAAGCAAAACATTTCAAATTAAAGATTCCAACCGGTGTCTAGGTTGGCTGGTGATGGTAGATGTGACTCTCCTGGCTTCAGTGCAAAATATTGTACATACTCCTTATTAGATATGGAAACACAAGAAATTGTGGCTTTTGTTAATATCAAAGTTACTGAAACAGGAAGTTCAAGCAAAATGGAAGTTGAGGGATTTAGAAGATGCATGACAAATTTGATTGAAAAGGGCTTTAAAATAGAATTATTAGCAACTGATAGACATGTTCAGATTAGAGATCTCGTAACAAAAGAATTTCTCAAAATTGATCACCAGTTTGATGTTTGGCATCTTGCAAAATCAATAAGAAAAAAGCTGTTGCAAAAATCAAAAACAAGTGGATGTGAAGAACTGTCTTCTTGGATTAGAGCGATATGCAATCATTTATGATGGTGGTCAGCTAATTGTCAGGCTGACAAATTAACTGTAGAACAGCAATTGCAGTCATTGATCATAATATGTCTCAAAACAGAGGTCAGAAGGTAGATGCACATGGAATTGGTGTCTCCAAAACAGCATATTCTAAAGTAGTGTCAAACTGGGTTGCAAAACCTGTGTATAATCCCAAATTATATAAATTGGTACCTGTTTTAATGAAGTTATGTATTATGCAAAAGCAAACAATGGCAATTCCTGTTATGCAAGTATCGGCAAGGTCAAAAGGGAATATCGCCCCGGTACAACCTCAAAATAGAGCTGACTTTGTATCTAAACTTGTGTCAAGGTTTAAGGTAGTTTATTACCATGCATCATAGGGGCCAGGCACTGAATTATAGAGCTGAACACGTAATTGATGCAATATAATTAATGCACTGTATGTGCATGTTGTATTTATTATTGTAATACATTGGTGATTATTTTTTTTTTCTTTTGCCTTCAAAGTATAATTATGATACATGTTTGTTCCATCTTTTAAATAAATTTAAGAATTACAAAGGTCTTGCATGCTTTCAAAAGCTGTCTTAAAACCAATATACTGTCCATTTTGTTCTGGAAAATGTTCTTTAATTTTTTTCACGACACAACTTGGAATTGTCACTCTTTTTCCTTTTCCTAACTTAACATCTCTGAACATCCAACAAACAAATTGACGGTATGCTACCAGTCTGGATTGTCTGAAATATTAAATTGTACATTAGTGCTAATCAAATTGTAAAACATGTCTGTCATAATGAGTTGCAATTTTATGTACTTTTTATTTGGACCAGAGAGTATGTGCTCCTTTACAGAGTGTATATTTTTAACGCATGCATATTTTTTTCTTCTGATTGATATTTTTATATTTGTTCAGATTATTTTTACTGACATGTTGTAGATAGAGAAAGAATTTTAATAAATCTAAATGTTTGATAAACTGTTTTGTAAATTATTTATAATTATAGATAAATCAATTACTCTTACTTGTTGGATAAGTGTTCTGGTGCACGACCTTGTTGTTTTTTCAACATCGTGAATTGAATAAAAGCAATCGACAGAACATCTGGATTTAGAATTAGCAGATCGAACTGGTCATGGTCAGTTATGCAACCTAGATCTCCCATATTCCCAATTGTATAATCACACTGTTTACAACACACGCATTCCTCCAAGTGGGCATGACCTCGCAATGTCCACAGGAACACCATTCGTCTAGTGTTGGAATAATTGGACTTGATGGATTATTACCAGTAGCAAGATTTTCAAGTTCTTCTTCCTGATATTCAGGTTCAAATGCATATGGTTTTATCCCAAATACATTTTCTTGCGCCATTCTTCCAGAATTTTATCATAAAATGTGTGGGTCAAGTTATCGAAGTGGTATGCTGACGTCACAGAGAGCATGGCAGCCTCCATGCCCTTGCAGGAGATTTAACACTCACCAGATAATCAAACCAAGTTTTACGGCTAAAGATGAGATAAGGTATATGGTGGGTGTTAAATACAAACTTTTGTATATCTATTTCACTAGGAACTCTAAAAGGAACCGATCGTGTTGAATTGACTTTGTGTTGTAGAAGGGAGTTATGTAAACGGAAACCGAGTACGATTTCAATTAATTTAAATAAGATTACGAAGCAAATAATAAAGTTATTATTATTCTTAAGGTTAACAAATGTCTGAATTCAGAAACAGTAACAAAGTTATATCAAAAGATATTTGAATTAAAAACAATTGTCCCTTGCATCACAGTCAGTAGTAAGAAAATAAAGACAACAGTCCAAACGTTATTAAACACGGGGTTAGCAGGGAGGTCCTGCAGAGGGGAACATTCCTCACTGGTGATGCTAGCTAAAGGCATTATCACTTCCGTAGAGGATGACGTACAGCAAAATCGTGAATGATCTTACAGTGGAAGAAGAATTTTAATGAAGAATACGGCGTTGGAACAAGGACAGCTGAGGTCACCTTAGTTGCAAAGTAACAGTTTGGAAGATTGTAAGACGTTTACCGCAAAAGTCTCCTCGTCTGCTTTGCTATTTAACGTTCACACTTTTATTAAATCGTATAGTGGTATATCATTAAATCTATTCTAATCTCGTATCAAAGCTAATCTGACGTATAGTGGTATGGCATTCTGAATTGCTAACAATTGACAAAAATATATATTCTCTTACGGCTGGGACAGACAGTTTCGGTTACTCATGACCACTGTGAAGGTCATGAGTGTAGATCGCAATTAAATTCAAATTATAATATCCCAAGGACTTTCCAACGGAATGATTGACAGATTAATAATTGCGCAGCTTGTATATACTTATTTGCGTGTTCATTCAATAGTACTTATCAAGGTCACCGTATAGTCATCTGTTTACATACGTCCCCCAAACAAAAGAAATATCTGCCTGGTGCCCAAAGTAGGAAGGTATCATTGATATCCTCTTCATTTGGATGAACTTTCCAGTGACGTACCAGTCGGAACATCTCTGTGAGAGGTAGTATCAAGTGATATATTTCCTCTTCTGGCTGTGGACATCAAACAAAAGAATGAAGTACCAAACAATTAATCAAGATGACAAGAATGTAAAACTTAGTAAAGTTGACCAGGATACATGTAGATGATCAGGATAATACACATGATTCAAGCAGTAACATAAACTGTCATATAATATCTATACATCTCAAATAATCAGAGTCATATTTAATCTTAAAGAGGATTACACAGTTCATAGTGACAAGAAATAACCAGGATTCTTGAAATATAAGAACATGCACATATAATTTCATAGCAATATTACAATATACAGTCAAGATCTATTCATAGCTGTAAAACCAAGAGGTTTAAGTGCCAAGAATAGAAAGGGAGATTTACCATAAGGTAATCAATCCCCAACCCAAGTAAAGAAAACTGACCGAACATTCTCTTATATATACCTGTATTCTATTCACTAATTTTAACCAATGAAAACCACAGAAACTAGACTAACTTCGCGAATCGGAGAACAGGTAACTTTATAACTTAGGCAAAAGTGACAACATGGAAACTATTTCCTGTAGAGGTGTAACTATAAATATGATAATTTTTAACTTGTTCAAAATATGAGAGAAGAAAGAATTAAATGATCAACAATAAGTATTTGAACCTTAAGAATGACAATAAACTGTTTAAACTGTAAAAACTTTAAGAAAAATGCAAACTGTATAATGAAAATAAACAAATTTGTTACATTCCTCCACCCTTAAAAAAAACAAAATCACAAGTTTTGTTTAATTACATAATAAATAATGTCAAAAGTGATGAGGCTTCATGTCCCTAGCTTTATAACATTTAGGCAGGTTGAAAAGTGGTGTAGTGGAGGCTGATGCTCGACGTCTGGCTTCTGCTGCCCTGTACCTGGCGTCCCTATGTACAGTAGGCAAGGGCATTACTATCTGTCCAGGATCACAATATCTCGGGTTTTTGATGTTTCGGCGCAAAATACATCCCTGAACTCCTAGGTGTTTCTTTTCTCAATGTTTACGAATGGGCGTAATTTAAAAAGCTCTGAAGGAGCATCCTTCCTTTGGACAGCAATACACAGGCACAAATTCTCTATGGTACTTGTGAAATACGTGCTCCCCAGATGGACAGCTAGGGATGGAGCACGCTTGTCCATCTGAGGGCCACTCCCTAGGAAAAGATGTTCCAAAAAGCTCCACCATCTCCTTTGCTCCGGGGACTTTGCTCAACATAATGTACAGCGTTGTTTCTATTGAGTCGTTTATTTAATTGGGGGATGGGGCCTAACCTGGGGTTAATTTTGTGGACATAATCTGGCCGTATGACCCATTTCCTTACACTTGAAACGCCCTTTCTTTCTTGCATGGACAAATCTCTATAGGTTCTTTCTGTCTAGTGTCTTTCTCTAAGGATTTTCACTCTGAGATGGTCAAAGGTCAAACCATCACAAAAGATATCTACTAGTTGTTGCTGAACTAAAGGAGCTTTTAATCTATCTTTAATTTATGCGTCTTCGGTAAAGTAAATTAAATAGACTCCTACTGAACCTTTCCTCGTATTATGTGCGAGCATGGAGATTTCATTGTTTCCTGAACAATACACCATACCTTTCAACGTCTTTTATCCATTGTTTAAATTTTCAAGCATCTTCGAAAGGAGTTATCACCGAAGAAAGGGAGAATGAGAGTGCAGCTGTTATAGCTTTAAATTCCCCTTAAAAAACTTATATCATCATCCTGATGAGGGACTCGGTGCAGAGGTTCACGAGTTTCAAACAACCTGTGCCATTTGATATTTAAATTCTGTACCATCATACCCATCTCCATTTGCCATATAAGTTGTTGATCCGAGTTATTTACTTTGAGATAGTAAACCGAGATACTAAGACAAGGTTTTACCTTAACAGTTCAGCTTTTCTTTATTTTGTACTTCGAATTATCCTGGTCACGTCACCAAAAAGTCTATATGATCCTTCACTTTAGTTCTTCAGACATTTTGAAATCTTTTTGAAAGTCAGTTGGAGTTTTATGATATTTTATTAAGCACGGTTATCGTATAGTGGTCTAAAATTAAGCTGCTTTTCTTGAATCATAAGTACAAAATCAGCATAAAGAATAAGCAATTGTTAATACATCCTTTCGGGTCACAGTTCATAACGACGTCAATTGCTAAAGGTTAATTACAATTAAAGAGTCACGCATCTGTTGACCTTTTTCCATCGTTCAATCAAATTTTACTTTTCCTGGTCATCCCGCCGAAACCACGAATTCAAACTATGTCCGTCGTCCTTTTTGGTCAATGACCTTCACCATTGTACAGGATTGTGGTACCAAAGACGGCGACTGTGTTGTCCATTGTGAGAATGTAGCTGTTTTTGGCTGTGCCGAAAAAAGAGACGATGATCTTGATGACGTAAGAAAAAGCTGGCTTGCTAGTTTTTGGTCTCCAGTAGATTGTAGTCCTCTTCTCAGGGGAGAAGAATTGTTGGAATCTTCTTCCGATACTTATTGTGGAATGATGCAATTTTCCCCTCAAACATTTTCGTAACTGTTTGAGAACTGCAGTTCCCTCCGTGACAACGACATCATCTTCTTTATAGTAGTCAGATGTTCCGTCTTCCCAATCAGCGATTTTAAACTTCGACATGATTAATTGTGTTGGAGCTCGATTTTGGTTACCTTTATTCTGCATCAAACCTTTATGAATTCCACATTTGGCTCAACAGTTTTGATTTGATATCGCAAACGAGTTAGAATCGTCCTCAGCTGCTCCAACATATATTTACACAAAGAACCATTAAATGACAAGAACAATTTAATGCTTTTTTTTGCTAAAAGCCTTCTATTAAATACATACATGTATAAGCACTGAGAAAAGAACTAGAATTAAGAAATGGCACATATTGTAGTAAAGTTTCATATTTTTAAAGTAATAATTAAAAAACAGCTTTGCATATCAATATGTAAATGTTAAATTTGTAAACAAAATAAAAAAGAACATTTAAAAAAGTCAATTTGAAATAACGGGGCGGTGGGACGGTCCCTGGACGGGTTTCCATTTCAAACTATGTATAAAACAAAAGACATAAGTATGTATCTATGCTACAAACAATTTTACTGGGAAACTTTACATGCAAACTGAATTTAATATGACTCAGAATGAATGATTTAAGATTTCCAAAAATATTAATATAAAACAAATAAGTACATACACGTTCTTTTGGAACTGTTTCCAATCCCCTCCTCCTCACTCGGGTGCAGCGTCTGAGGAACTTCTTTGCTGCCCACCCGAGCATGAGGAGGCGGGCCAGCACCATCGATACAATACTGATCTCTAAAGCTGTAATAAAAAAATCCAATTAAAATTGATCTATTTTCTTGTTGAAACCAATACAGTAATGTATTTTAATATTATAAGAATATCAATACACTTTTTTTTAATCATTAATTGACTTATTTCTTACATACACAAAACTTTCAGTGTCAGGTATTAAAACATCATGTGAAAAAGGAACATTTCTTGAACATATATAATTAAAACATGATGGAATTAATTGAAAGAATAAAACCATGCAAAACCAATTATTAATCAGATAAATATAAGTTTTAAAAAAGATAAACATAATTACTTTGATTACTGAATGATTAGTGTTCCTGAAGGTTGATGTCTGGCTGTTAATCTGAGTAGTGGGAGAGGAGATTGGGAGGGCTAGTAGGTGTCCTGACCTAAGAAGTGAAAAGGGGGGGGGAGGTTCTAGCACAAGTAGTATTACAGGTGGGGGCGAGGGTAGTATGTGTACTAGCCTGAGTAGTTAGGGGGGTGGTAGTGTGTATACTAGACTATGTAGTATTGAGGGTGTAATAGTGTGTGTGCTGACCTAGGTAGAAAGGACAATGGAACGATGATCACGAGACTGGGAATAGATTGATGTTTGTGCTTTTGGTAGGGGTGAATGCTCGAGTGTGTAACAGGGTAGTGACCAGGCGTTGGATTACCATGCGTGTCCGTTCACTGTCAATCGTTATGCTCGTCGAGGTTGAACGATGAGGGATTGTATCTGAAGTAAACGAACAACTAGAAACAATATACATGAGCAGAAATACCAAAGTACTATCCTTCGGCGTTTGCAATGAAAATAACAAGAAAAAACAAAAAACAAGAAAACGAATAAATAACAAGAACACAAATAAATAACAATGTCAATACAAAACCAACTCAACAAACAATGACTTACATTCATCGGATTCCTGATCACTCATTCTTGGAGTGACAAAATTTACTGAAAATAAAACAGAATCATAAATATTTCATCAAAAAAGATATAACCGTATTATCATTTCGAACACATGTAATGCAACCGTTATGTACCTGGCGGGCACACAACACGGCCGTTAATTAGTTGGCAGTTAGTATCCATCGAGCTGCTGGTCAGGAAGTTACATTCCTTGTAGTCAGCAGTATTTTATGATATTGCGATTGGTCGAGATTGCTTCAAACTGACAGGGGGCGGTGTTTTCTCACGCAGTAAAGTTCCTCAGGATTAACCACCTGTTAGAGAATGAAAGAAAAGATAGACAGAAAAAACATCTTGTAGCTAGCAGTATTTTCTACAATATTACAATTGATCAAGATTGCTTCAAACTGACAGAAGGTGGAGTTTTCTCACACAACAGTGTCCATTAGGTTAAAACATCTGATAGAGAATGAAAGAAAATAATATGCACGTTCAGGCATCTTTGCTCAGACATTTACGTTCAGGTATCTTTACTCAAGCGACAACGATATTTGAAATCTTAGGGGACAGGTGGTCCCCACCTGTCCCCAACCAATACACCCCCATTGTTCTTCTATTGTTCTTTTTTAAACAATAGCCCATTGATTTGGGGGGTTAAACAGACGCCTACTCTACTATCAACGCTTTATATTTTTACAATGTTGTGCCAACAGCCCAACACTTCCGAAAAGGAGAAAAACAGCATATTGCATTTTTACAATTCAACACGAAGTAAAAGATCCTCGGTGTGAAATGAGGACAAAGTGCGGTACTGATAAATTTTTTACCTTTACTTATATAGTTACCCTCATATCATTAGGGGTCAAAAACGATAATGAAAAGTAGGATGTAGCAATTAGTCCCTATATGTGAAAAACTCCCAAAGTTTCAAAAATAGAAAAAAAACCCTGACCCATACATAATTACACAAAATGCGTCTTTAGGTCAACAGTTCGTTGTATTAAGGGGATTGTAGTAAACCCGTGTTAAAATAAATGAAATCAGCACATTTATCTGTCAATAGTAATCACTAAAAAAAAATTGTAGAGAAAAGTAGAAATTAACTTGACTGTAAATGCAATTTACTTTTAAAAGGCCAAACCTTTCAAAAATAAGATAAAAAATACAAAGTCAGCGATTTTGTGTCCGTTTACGTTAACACAGAGTCAAAACATATCACATCCATGGGGTGATTCATTGCAAAAAAGGGGAGGGTGGGGTGGTTTGCACTTCTCATTAAATAAGGTCACCCTATTTTAAAAGTATTTCACCTTATTCAGCACTTTTTTTTCAAAATACGGTAAAAAATATTTTAACTAAATTTGAAAAAAAAAAAAACCATTATCGGTGTTTTAAGTTATACATTGAATAATTGAAAACTATGCGCTTCTCTTTCAGATTTTAAAATCAATGTCGTCTCAAAAAAATAATTCTTTCTCGTCACGTTACACAACATTATTAGTACAACCTTACTATACCTGAAGTATGGGGGGGGGGGTATATAGGAATCACCTTGTCCGTCCGTCTGTCTGTTCGATTCGTGTCCGGTCCATATCTTTCTTATGGAGAAACATTAGAAGTTCTTACTTCACACAAAGATTGCTTATGGCCTAAGGGTGTGTCATGACCTTGAACCAAGGTCATTCGGGCAAGGTCAGGGTCACCAACAGAAAAAGTGCAAAATTCGTGTCCGGTCCATATCTTTCTTATGGAGAAACATTGGAAGTTTTTACTTCACACAAAGATTGCTTATGACCTAAGGATGTGTCATGACCTTGAACCAAGGTCAGTCGGGCAAGGTCAAGGTCACAACAGAAAAAGTGCAAAATTCGTGTCCGGTCCATATCTTTCTTATGGAGAAACATTGGAAGTTTTTACTTCACACAAAGATTGTTTATGACCAAAGGGTGTGTCATGACCTTAACCCAAGGTCATTTGGGCAAGGTTAAGGTCACTGACAGAAAAAAGCAAAATTCGTGTCCGGTCCATATCTTTTTGATGAAGAAACATTGGAAGTTCTTACTTCACACAAAGATTGCTTATGACCTAAGGGTGTGTCATGATCTTGACCCAAGGTCATTTGGACAAGGTCAAGGTCAATGGCAGAAAAAAGTAAAAAATTCTTGTCCGGTCCATATCTTTCTTATGTTGAAACATTGGAAGTTCTCAGTTCACACAAAGATTGCTTATGAGCTAAGGATTTGTCATGACCTTGACCCAAGGTCATTTGGGCAAGGCCAAGGTCACTTGCAGAAAAGTTTGCAGTCCATATCTTTCTAATGGACAAATATTGGAAGTTCTTAATTAACATCTAGAATGCTTTTAACCTGAGAGTGTGTCATGACCTTTACCAAAGGTCAATTGAGGAAGTTCAAGGTCATTGTTAAAAAAAAAATCGGGCTCAGTATACCATTATTTCAAAATGTTTATATTAAGTGGCTGCTTGACATGTGGAATTTCGTTTGATTCGAGTCATGTTTGTTAACATAAGGATGCAAATGTTATCATGCATTAACAGTTAACTTGAACTAAAATGGAATTTAAAGAAAAGAAATTGGTTTGTGTACTCATATAAGCATTAACAGTTTTAAAAAATAGAGCAGTTGTTATTTATAGAAAATGGACGATGAAATAGATTCATCCAATATTTTCTATAATAGAAAAAAATACATGAGTTATGATTTTTTCTTAGCGGGGGGTATCAATTGTGAGCTTGCTCACAGTACCTCTAGTTTAACTTTGAAAGGGTTACTGTATCAATTTTGTCTACACCTGTAGGCAAATATACATATCATTAACCTGTTTCAGCATAGTGTACCAGCCGCAGAGAACTAATTTTCGGCATCCAATCAGTAAGAGTTACAATGTAAATCGTTTTAGGAGGGAAATTTAATATTAACAATGTATAACAAGACAACACCAATATCCAATCAGAAATCTTACACTGTACGAAATGCAAGAATTCGTCTTCTGCATCCAATGAGTAGGAGTAAAAGTAGTTAGGGGTATAGTCTGTGGGCTATAGGGGCAATGGTGTCACACCCCCAAAGTTCAAGGACAATGACCTAACCCATATACGTCAAGATCATGGTCACAAACAAGGTCAAACTCCAAATGGCACACCGTCTGAGGTCAAAAGTCTGAAGGCAACAATGACAGTATAAAGTCAATATAAACGATTATCAAACATGTCTGATGTCAAGTTTTTTATAGCATGCGATTCCAACAAAATAATATTTATTTTTAGTGGCGTTTTGATCAATGTTCATTGTTATTTAGAAGATGTCACAGTACAAGTTGATGATTGTAGGTTGGTGTGCTTTACATACATGTACAGTCAAACGCGAGGAACATATCACTGTCTCATGATAACCTGCTTACGACGATTGTCAGCTCGGCCCATCTTATTTTCCAAAACCGTAAACTTAACACAATTTCACACATTTTTTTTTAAAGTTAACCAGTTGTTTAAAGTTTTAAAAGATTAAAATAAATGAAAACTTCATCGGAGTGATGAAAATTTAACACGTTTTTCTCTGGTTATCCGTACTTGTTCGTACGATAGTTTATAGTTTTTTCCACTCTGCTGCAAATCCATCGTCATCCGCTTCTGCAAGGATTTAACTTGGAATTCTCTCGACGCGACGACCCCGGGCTCTGAAAACCTCTTGTCCAGCGCTTCAAACGTCTTTTCATTATTCCTCCTTAAAAAATAAATAAAATAAAATTAGTCCATTTTGAATGTAATAAAAACGAAAAGATATTGAATACTCCCAATAAGTAAAGTTAAGGATGTGTATTTTTTAGTATATACATATTAAATAATGTACCTAAACGTAGTGGGGATTGAGTCCTCAGCATTCATTAACGAGCAGTTTATTTCGTTATGGTCTTCGGGGGCTAAAGTTGGAGACCAGTTCTCATCATTGGCTGGTGAATAAGATGACGACGAAGCATTGGTAGTGCATGTAGTGTAGCTATTGAAGAAAATGCATGTAAATTTTTAAGTACTAAACATCTCTGAAAATATTGAACAGGAATAAAAATCAGTTACTTTTTTTCATTTTTCATGTTCGTTTTTTAATCAGTAATATTTGATTAGTATTGCCCAATATGTAACCTATAGAAAAACATCCTTACCTGTAAAAAGGTAATCCTGGCGTTGTGAATGAATTACTTGTATCATATTCCTCCCTGACTGGTGCCGTAAAAAATAGACACCTTTGAATTTTGTTGAAGGAACGGTGTAGATGTCTTACTAAGCATTCTATTTTGGGAAACATTTTTTAGCGCCGAGAGTATTCTTTCTGTCTCACTAACCCCTGTCTTCCTATGTATGGAGGGTGTCGAGGATTTCCCCGCTTTAAATGAATTTTGCAGAGGAGACTGTATACTCGATGTTGCGGAACTCTGGAGTAAAGTTTTGAGGGGAAAAGGTGATGTTTTCCCCTACATTTTTGTGCATTCCGATGACTGGGCTCAGTACTTCTAGGACTGGACTCGGACACTATGGTATTAGGAAGGGTGAGTAAACTTATCGTTTTGGGAAAAGATGGAGACTGGTTACTATTATCCTTCGGTTCCTCTGTTATTTCATCCCATAAGTCGACTAAATCGGAAGAGTCACTGTAAAACAATAATAATTAAATTAAAAAAAGATATGCTATTAAAAGCCACATGCATAAAAAATACAAAAAAAAAAAAGATTTTTTTTATCATATTCTTATATTAACCTAAAGTTAATACTTATGGTGCTTTAATTCGTTTTACAATGTAACTACAATAGTAACAGAGCACAAAGAAAGCAGAGTACTACGTTCAAATATTTTTACATGTAATAAGGTTACAATATAAAAGATTAAATAAATACAAATCAGGTAAGAAAGTTATCTCGATTACAAAGTCCAATAATAAAACACACCAGATAACACAGTCTCTGACGGAAGAAATTGTTTTACAGTCGGTGATTGTATAGCTTTAAGGTTTCAAGAAGACTGGAGACTATGCTCTTCCTCACTGGTTGTGCGTTGAGGATTGATTCTTTTGACCAAGTACGGGTATTATACGCGTCCAAGGAAACAAAGAGGCCGAGGGAGATTTCTTTCGCCAGGTGCCCGGTGTGAGAAACTATCCTTCAAACTCTTCTAGGTCAGATGAACTTCCTTGGTGACACACCGGTCAGAACATCTCTGTTAAGAGGTCAAATGAAGTGACCAATTTCCTATACCAGCTTGGGACACAATAATAGTTTGTCAACAAATATGTATACTTCACACATGACAATATATAATTGTTTGGCATTTCATGCAAAAAGTCAAAAATAATCAATATACTTTGAACAACAATAATTATCAATACAAAATGATTAAAGTCAAATATAATCTCAACTAAATGCGTTCAGGATTGTCCAAAGTTCCACACACGTAACATATAAAGTCCATTATTAAATGTTAATTCAAGCATAAGGGCCGCTAGAATTATAATAAAATACATAAGCATATATAAAAGTTAGACAGTCCAGCGTACAAAAAAATTACACTAAAGTTATCGATTCTCACAATTGCATCCATTTCGAATAATCGGAACGATAATCAAGAAAACGTTGCGAAATTCGGAGTCGATGAATTCCTTCCGAAGTTCACAGCTCATCAGATTTTTATTTCAAATATAACATTTCATAATTATTTTCAAAACATTTTACATTTTTCACAAATTGAAACATATTGAATGCACAATTGTTATAAGCACACCAACGGCACTTCCTGCGCTAATGGCGAGTTGCTCCTCGCGGAACATCGACTGCGTTCCTCTATTTCTTAGACATCAACGCCCCAAGTCCGGGTCTGGTCCATAGCGTTCAGGCCTTGGATAATCGGAGTTCCTATTCTCTCCGGTCAACTGGTATGATAATTTTTCAGTGATTGGTCCCATAGCGTGAGGGTCTGCAATTGATCGTCGTGGTTTTCCATGTCGGCGAGGTTTCTTTGGGGTTGTAGTGTCCTTTACAAATCCAAGATGAAAGGAGAACTGTCTGTAGCAGCTTCATCCTACAATTAATAATGAAGAGTTAGAGTACAAGGACGCTTACAGAAAAGTCTTTCAAATTGATACATCCAACCAATTACATTTCTTCATGTTTCTGTCATTTCTTTATTTTGTCTAAAACGGGTGGGGGTAGTGTGGATAAATATCTTCGCCACTGAATGGTTCTCGATGTGATTTTGGGCCTTCTGCTATCTCTGTAAAACAATGGTTTTCTTACTGATTACATAGGTTTATTAAAGTTCCTTTATATCATATTTATTCTTCACGAATATAGAAGAAACTTTATTCATAAATGAACTATTTACATACCCTAACGCGATTAAAGAATTACCATTTGCTGCTTGAAGACGAGGAACATCATTTTTACACAATTTGGGGCGGGGGAACAAATTATCATACATTTTTTTTTACAATTCTCGGATACGGCCGCGCCAGTATCTACTAACGTTCTGAATTTATTTTTACCAATTTTTAATAAACAGCTACTGGGGTTGTTTGTATGTAGGTCTTTTATGAAAGTTCTACCTTCGGGCTTCAACGAAGGAGGAACATCCTAGTTTTCCTGATTTTGTTTATCAAAAGTGGCGCGACGGTTCCAGATTTTGGGTGATCTCCTATCAATTTGGTCTTTAAAATCACGTGACCGTTACTGACGATCAGCTGACCTACTTCTATTTTGCTGCGTTCTTAGAAAAAAGTGTGTGCTTCAGCAATCTGCACGCAAATGTCCTAACCTACCACAATTCCAACACTCAATCGGTGGGAGGGGGCATTGCTCAACATAATGTACAGCCTGGGTATTATGAAGTCGTTTATTTAATTGAGGGTTGGGCCTAACCTGGGGTTTATTTAGTGGACAGAATCTGGCCCTATGACCCATTTCCGTACACTTGAAACACCCTTTGTTCCTCGTGTGGTCAACCTCCATGGGCTAGTCTTCGTCTTAAATTTTGCTTGCGCATGGCTACCTGAATTGCTGACTCCAAGTCTTTGGGGTTTTCTCTAAGAATTTTCATCCTGAGATAATCAAAGGTCAGACCATCACAAAATATGTCTACAAGTTGTTGTTGGACTAAAGGATATTTTAATTATCATCATATTTGTTGGAGGCATTATATGAAGTATTTAACTCCAACAGTATTCCATGGGTTAATGCTGTTTCTATTCTAATGGATGCATGTGCAGTAATGAGAGGTTCCAAAAATGGATTGGAGAAAAAAACCAGAGACTCAAGAGCCCCATGTCTTTTAAATATAGATGGTGACATTTGTCACCACTTGCAAAATGCAAGCAAAAAGTTGTGTGCTCCATTTGATTACTGGGTGGAGTCCCTCTTTACAGATCTCCACACAGACCATCGCTGGTCTGTAGACTTAAGAGAAAAACTTGCTGAGGTCTGTGAAATTCTAGGGATAAAGTTTACAACACCAGAGAAATTTGTAAGTCATAGATGGATGACTTGTTATGATATTGCTGCTGGAATACTTCGGCTCTGGGATGAATATTATGTCTTCTATTTTGGATTTCTGAAGTTGGAAGATAGAAATATTTACAAGCCTGTTATCAGAAAGATTTTAAATGACAGGAAAGTAAGTGAACTTGCAAAAGCAAAACTAAATAGTGTCCACAACTACCTGAAGAAAAAGTCCATGACAAGTGATGGAAAGATGAGAAAAACAAGGATTTTTGAAAAGGTAGTTTATTTTCTATTGAAAAGATATAGTATCATGGAAATTAATATGTATGATAATGTCTGAATGTACATAATATATAGTTACAAAATTTGCTTTTGAAGGTGTTGTTCCTAGAAAAGAGAACTCTCCTGGTGTTCCATTTCTACACTTCTGTTTTCCCAATATTAAAGGAGTATGTTATGATGTCCCAAACAAAACAGCCCATGGTCCATCGGCTTTTTGACAAACAGGTGGAATTATTCAAGGTTTTCATTACGCATTTCCTGAAACCAGAAGCTTATTCAAGAAGATCTGGAAAGCAGATAAAAGCTGTTGAGATTGAGGAAAACAAATTTCTCTCCTAAGAATAAAGAAGATATGTTTTTGGGTGAAAAACATGAAAGTTGATTTCATCAAAGCCAAATAAAGACTCTATTACTGAAATGTTTTTGGAAAAAGTGGTATCTGGCTATAAATGCTGTGGCATATATATACAGATCAAACTAGATGCTGTCATTAGACAGTAATGCCCGCACCAAGTGTTTGCCCCTAAAAAACACTGTTTTGTACCAGTTTAGTTAAAAATGAAGACCACATGCAAGCTTCTGTAATACATTTAAAAATTATAATTTTCATTGAAGGATGAGATCCCTTCCCATATGATAATACACATGAGCAGCATTTTATGTGCAATTTGGGGGTGAACTGTTAACAGTGAATTTTCAGTTAATCAATAATCTTAACATTTCATGTCATAGAAAGTATAATGGTCTATATAATTATTACAAAAAAAATTAAAAATGAAATTATGCCCCCTCCCCGTGGCGGTTTCCGGTTTCAGATGTGCCTACATGTACATCATCGTGTGCACAGATTTAGAGAAGGGGTTGTAGTGAGGGGTCGAGACCCCCCCCCCCCCCCCCCCATGAAAATTCATTTATATCAATAGTAAAATTATCAAAAATACACCTTGAACCTCAATGCTCTTACAGACATGTAAACGCTCTAACCCATTGCGCTTCAATGTTAGGTAACATTATTTTGGGGGTAAATATTTAATTGATATCTATACTTTATTGTTTATCTCAATTAAGGAAGTATACATCACAATATGCAGGTGTCCTGCACCACCTTAAAGCTGTTATTTACCTAATAAAATAGTGCAAGGGGTTTTGAAGATTAGGTCATAAAAATGCATGTTACAAATAACTGATCTTTGTCTGAAGTTACGTACACAACACAGGTCTGCAGGTCTCATTAGCGGGTACTAGTTTTACAAAGCTCTTTGATTAGATGGTTTCATGTACCGGTATGTGTTTTCCATATGCAGAAAAGGATTAGTTAAGGTCAGCTAAAGGAATTCATTATTGTGCTTTAATTGGATTATCACTGCCAAATGTGAAAAACAGCTATTAATATATAAGAAAACTTTTCCGGTTCATTGTTTCAGAAAACTAAATACTATATCCATAAAATCATCAAACCTCAAAAATAACTATTAACAACAATATCAAAATATCAAACTACGCTCAAATACTCCATCGTGAACAAATTTTTATTTACCATAAATTTATCCTAATTTTAATCCTTATAATCAATATCATATTTCAATAACTTTTAAAAACTTTTTTCTTCCAAATAATATTTTATAACTTAAGAAAATAACAACATGTCTTACATAGACATTATTATCGATCTTCTTCTTGTCCCCCTGACTTTCACATTCTCCACAAATGTTGATTCTGGAAACAGTTCCTTTTACTGCTCTGAACTACAGGACATAAAGTCCTCATCCACAGGAATGGATAGGTTAGATCTATAAAACATAAAAAAAAAATACATCACACAAAAATGAAAAGTCAAGAATGGAGATAAGCTAAACTGATACCATAGCTCTGATTAAAACAAATTAAATTGCACTAAATTCAATGCCTAAAAAACATTGCAAAGCATGGCTCAAAATATAACTTCACTTAATAATTTTTTTTTAAAATTCCAATTATGTGATACATTTTAAACAAACATCTAAAGGTGTCACACAGAGGTTTCATTGTGATATAACTCCTACTATTCATCATTACAAAAATGCATCAACATTTATACAACCATATAATTTATCTCATTTTCTTTTCTCCCCGGTTTGGTCAGAATAGCAAAACATAAGCATTTGTTCAATTTCATTAAAAAAAAAGAATGAATAGTCAAGAACATAACTTTTCATAATTGTCTACAAACACTAAATTACATATATCCCCAAAAAACACAATCTCTTTAAATCAAGGGACTTATCAAGGTTTCAAAAGAGATCTCTTTGATTTCACAGATAGTTTCCAACATTTGGAATTTTGTTGAACATTATCATATTAATAGTTCATAAGAAATAAATCATGATATGAATAGTACTAATATTCTTCAATATTTCACATACAAATCTTCCTTATTCTTGACGCATAGATTCTGACGAAATTTTTTAAAAATTAATTCACATTAGATCAAATATACAGTTTAAAATCATTAACGTTCACCTTTTGCATCTATCAAACAGCAAAATCTTTGCAATTTTATGTGAAAATTTTTTTAGAATTATTAATAAATGGTATCTAAATATAGACATTTCCGTCAATGAAGGCAGCCTGTAAGTTTAATTTAATTATCTGCCATTAATAGATGCTCATATTAAAGCATAGAAAACAAACAGACAAATAGCTAAACACATAAGGAAAAAATACACCTCATTCCCTATAACACAGATCAAAATAAGAAATCCTTACAAGTTGCATTTAAAAAAAACCATTACAATGCAAAAATAGCTTATCTCTATATCCTCAGACTATTCATTGAGATAAACTCTGCAAATCATAAACTAAGAAATGAAGAAGAATCAATAAAAAAACAAATTAAAAATTATCTTGATTCTTTCCAGAGGAATATAATTATATACAGAAAAATGTTTGGAAAAAAAATAATTTCATACTCATCAAAGGACACTCCATTGACAGTCCCCGAAAAATCTTCCTCTGTGTCCACAATCTACAAATATAAAAAAAAATAAGCATTTCAAACTTTAATATACATTTCAATTCTACACTGATGAGCTATGTATCATCGATATAAAAAAAGTCAATATTTCAATCATTCTCATTTTATCATATTCTTTTTCCTAAATCAATAATATAACATTTTTAAATTTAGAATAGCCATTCAATCATCAATAAATGTTATGTTTGTTCATAAATTGCATAATCTTTTCTTGCAAAAAACTTTCTTTACAAATGAATTTTAAAGATAAAAAAATGTATTATCTATGACCATTAATAGTACCTTGACTTCAGTACTCCCAGAAGAGTTCAATGAACGTTTCTCTTGGTATATGTCGACATGTACACATGTGACTACAACTGTCGAACCAACAGCCGCTATGGAATCTACCAACTCCCCCCATAACTTCACTTCAATGGCAGCATTGCCGTCTGATAAAGTCACAGTTCGTCTCTTCGTACTGTTGCTATGCATTACATCAGAAACCTGTATACAAAAAATAAACAAAACACATGTACAAATCTAACCAATTGTTGTAATTCAGTTTTAAACCTCCATATTAAATAACACATATAGCATTTTCATTGAACAATTTCAACAAAACCACAGATTTTCAGGAACACACAGCAAGTCAAAAAAAATAATTACACAGGCCCATTACACATGAAATTGCTAACATTTTTAAATTTAGAATACCCATTCAATCATCAATAAATGTTATGTTTGTTCATAAATTGACTCATCTTTTCTTGCAAAAACTTTCTTTACAAATGAATTTTAAAGATAAAAAAATGTATTATCTATGACCATTAACAGTACCTTGACTTCAGTATTCCCAGAAGAGTTCAATGAACGTTTCTCAGATTTTCAGGAACACACAGCAAGTCAAAAAAAATAATTACACAGGCCCATTACCCATGAAATTGCTATGTTTCCAGTTAAAGCTCAAAAAGAATTATCTTGTTAATATTAAAGAGCTATGCCTCTTTAACATGCAATCATATAGACAAATCTGCCTAAAAAAAATGACCATACTAACTAAAGTCTAAGCTCTTGTTCAGATGACTTTAACTATTATCAATACTTCCATATATTGATCATAATTATGGAAACACCATCCAAAAAATTTAAATTACCCATATCTTTAATAATGAAACAAAATAAGATATCAAAATGTTGATCATATATTCCAAAAATATTTGAAAATCAATTAATAAAAAAATAATATAATAAATGAAAATACAACATAAAAATTTGCTATCAATGACATCTGAGGTATAACTTACTTTTGTGACCTCTCCTTTCACAGAAACTCTCTCCCTAACATTCAGGGAGTTTATCCTTCCAAGTTCAGAAATTGTCATAGGGCACTGAAAAGATCTTCAACGTCTCGGGATTCTTTGTGTGCATAGGCTAAAATTGAAAACATCTCTTCCCTCTTACTTGAGGCAAACATTATACTATTAGGTTATTTGTCATTGTTTTTATAGGGGCATGCCCACGATTTTGGTCAAGTTTTATTTTTCGATTTCTATTGCTTACAATGCTTCAGTAAGGCATTTCTAATAATCAAATACAATTTGAGAGTGATTCGTAGAGTTATAAGCAAGATAAAGGGCTCACAATTCTTTGTCATGTAAACAAGGCTCGTGCCCTGTTGTTCAATATACCAGTAAAAATCTTTTTCCATCTTATTTGTCTATCTTTTTATTTATTTTAGGCATGGATAAACAGATCCTAACGTTTAACATATTCGTTTTAAACAGACGCTTTGTTCACATAGCGAAGAATTTCAAGCTCTGTAACTCGCTTATAACTCAACAAATGACACTCAAATTTCCGTTGCCTATTTAAAATGCCTTTCTGAAGAACTGTGAATATTAATCAAAGTACTGAAAGCCGGGCTCTTTTGGTGTGTCTTTATGCATATTGTGTAGTAAAGACTGAAAATCTCTCTCTCTCTTTCTCTCTCTCTCTCATGCTTTTAATGTCGGCAAAGCGTCAGAGAGCGACTAAATTTTGTAAGCGGCTATAAACAAAAAATATGTCTGTCTAGTAGAAGTTAAAAAGTTCAACAGTTGCTGCCTTGAATTTTGCAACAAGCATTATATATTCAATCCCCATTTCTTCATCGCGCAGCAAAGTAGTTCATGGAAATTCATGCGCATTGTATGTGTCCAAAATGCATAGTAATGTTTTAAAAATACGTTATTAATAAGAAAACTATACAAGATAGACAATTCATTCGAAATTTAAAAAAATACAAACAAAATGCCAACACTTTTGACAAAACGTGGCTCTTTGTGTACTATTTGGTATAGCGGAAGCTTTACTTTGATGCTGTTTGGTTTTTTGTTTACTTGTGCTATTTAAAGTAACATTAGCGATTTGCCTGCCTATAGCCAGGACTCTGCTTTCAGCAGAGCCCGGCTAAAAATCAAAATAATAATTCTCGACCAAAATCATGACCATGCCCCTTTAAGGTCAGACAATATCTAAATAATCTATCTTATTTCTTAAAAATTTGTGTCATTCGACACACCAATGATGAACCAATCATACATGAATATCAATGATACATGCATTAGCTTTCCTTACTATACCCATTGAGATATGTATTTTCTAATTCTGTCTTAAAAACAAACCTTATCCATCTTCAAAAATAACTGGCATTAGAAAATAAATTCTTGAAAGGTTCAAATATTGCCAAGACATTTACATTAGCAAATAATGTGGAACAATAAACATGCAATATCAAATATCAAAACTTACAACTCATTGAATACCAATCTTCAAAGTCCCATCCTGAAGAGTAACATATTTCATCAAGATGAAACTCTTGTCTTTCTTCAACACACCCATGTGCTTCTCATGTATGATGATTGGGCTTATGTTGCTATATTGGTTCACAGATGACGCAGCATATGATGTTTCATAAACACCACCATTGCAATACTTTCTCTCTAGTACATCTTCTACCACAAATATGGTGATGGGCAATGGACCCTGCAAATCAATCATTCCATAATCATGCAACTGCTTAAATTTCAACTAATAATCCAATACAAGACATGTTTGTGAAACACTTCAATGAAAATCTCTGCAAACAAATTGAAAAATCAACATGTATTAATTTACCAGTCTTAACGACAAAATTACTCTGTTAGCAAAACAAATAAATCAAAATTGCTATACTGCATACATCAACATCTTAATAACCTTAAAAAAATTAACATTTAACTAACACCTTATTCCCCATTATTCTAATAAATTCATGCCCAAATTGATAAAAAGAACCACAAAAACCCAAAACCACACAATATCACACTTAATCATGAACCAATAATATACACAATGATAGAACAATAAGAAAACACATTTGATATTACATGCAATGAATCCATATCTTATGGAAACAGTCAAACTGTGACCCAGAAAAAAAGCTACCAGCTCATCAAAAAAAAAACAAAAAAAAACAAACAAATCAATCACTTCTTGTAAGTATTCACTCTATGAATGTAGTTTTAAGAAAGAAGTATCTAAACAAAATATACCAAATTTCAATCTGCTTGACATTAAGTACCAGAGATAATAATGTCAAACGTCTTGAAGTCCCCAATTAATTTTATTATGATATTAACCAGAGCAAGTCTTAAAGTCAACATCTAGTAAATGATTCCAGAGTGCTGGTGCTAGAACTTTTATGACGTCATTATTGATTTGAAGAATTTGTTTCCCCTTCTCTGCACATTAGAAGGAATTATGTTGACAATTAATCAATTCCTTCACATTTTATGTTACATCATGGGTTAAGTAAATCTGATACTTATATTCAATTGTACATCACTTTAAAGAGAAGGTCAAGAGCTTGTTAAATTTTGTTTTAGAAGACTGTTGGCATTCTAAATATATTTCATCAGTCAAAAATGGACAATAGTCCAAAATATGTGCCTTGTTTCCTTCATATTTCATTGAAAATGACATTTTCATACATGATTTTTCATTGTGTTTACTAAATATTATAGCCCCGGTACACCCTATTAAAGCTATAGTTATAAAGCATAATTAAAAAAAATTATATCTTCAATGCTATTTTATTTCCATTTGTAGTCTTCACATAAACTATACATTAAGGTCACAAATAACTTGATGAAATAAATCCCCTTTAATACAACACAAAATAAACTAAATTCAGTAATAATTATGTTAACAAATTAAAGAAATGAACATTTACCTCTTCACTCTTTTGGCTGGTGATGCCATAATCAAAAGACCAACTCTGGCACTGCACTGCACACTATAAAAGAATTTAAACCAAATATAATATCAGTAAACTTTCATACACAAAGCAAAATCCAAAATTTCAAACAAAATACTAGAACTGTTTTTGTTTTCATCAAAAAGTTTGGGATTTTCGACATCCCCATAATCCTTTTTTATTCAAATGTTAAAAAAAAAATTATTCTTAAATTTATTTCCAAGCGTTCTTAACCGTAAATGCCTTGGTATAACCAGATGCTTAGATTAAAACTAATTAGTACTGCACCGAAAAAGAAAGACAACTCCGGAACTTTAAAGGTAGCTACACTTCTATCCCAGAAGAATATTTTCAAACAGTCATATTGAAGTATCTATTCATTCCTCACACAAAAAATTTGGTATGCCTACAGTATGTATGCTGTATTTTCTTACAGCAGAGCGAAATAATTTTTATTTTCAAATTTTAACAACTTGTGATCTTTAGGTCTTTCAAACCCATATAAATGGTCAAAAAGTTGCCGCTCTGACCATAATATTAAGATTGTATCCTTTCTTCTGAACAATAAAAGAAAGGATTTATAAAATCAGATGAAAAGTAACTTATTTACAGCTAAAGGGCTGTTTTGCACGTTGATCCCAGCAGACCTCTAATTCTTTTGAATTGCCTACCCAAAATCTTTTCCGGTCTGCGCATTGGTTGTGTCACTACACCCAAAATATAATTCAATATATATTTCAAAACGTTTTGAGAAAACATATGACGCATGATTTTAGTTTAACATTAGAACTCCCGTAGACAATTTTCTTCAATTCATAAAACCGGAAAGACCAAGTATTTCCTATTGAAACTTGGAATGTACATAACCCGCATGAGCAGGTAATATAATTTCTGCAATGTTGCTACCTTCATATCCCAATGAATCACCACAGAAAGCATTTCATTGTTTAAATATAGATAGAGATATAGCTTGTAGACATTTTTGAATCAAAAAATAGAAAAATAAGATTGATATAACTATAAAGATATATTGAGCAACTCTTAAACAACAGAAATCTTAAACACAATTTACCAACAGCAAAGAAATCAACTTTTAATATTGTTTATATAATTAAGGCATATAATCTCCGACAAAATATAATACTTTTAATGTTTAAAATTGTTTGACTGTAGAATAAAACCTTATTTAAATTGAAAAAAAACCCTTACAATAAAAATCACAAAATTTTGATCAGTTCCCAATCAGTAGTAAGGGGGACAGAGAGCAGTCACTCTGCAGTCAGGTGACGTCATGGGTTTTCCCCAGGGATGACGTCATGGTTTTCCCCAGGGGGTAGTCTACAGTCAGGGGGTAGTCTACAGTCAAGGACACTCTACAGTCATATAGTCAGGATGACGTCATGGGTTTTCCCCAGGGATGACGTCATGGGTTTTCCCCAGGGATGACGTCATGATACAGTCTCGGGGGAGTTTACAGGCAGAAATGTCACACAACGTCATGGTTTTTTTCCCTAAGGGTCACACGAGGTCAAGGTGGGATATATGAGATCACAGCCAAGGGTGAGTATACAGTCAATAACGTCATGGGTTACCTTAGTGCAAAGAGTGGGGGTTCTTAATAGTTGTTGCAGCGGTTGTAAATCCCTGAGACGTACTGCATTCTGGCGACTGAGGAGGGGGGTTCTTAATAGTTGTTGCAGCGGTTGTAAATCCCTGAGACACACTGTATTCTGGCGACTGAGGCGAGTACGCAGGAATTGTCATGGTACATTCTGGCTCTTGAGGGGGATAGTCGGTAGTTGGCGCGACGGTCTTAACCGTAAATCCTTGAGACGTACTGCATTCGTGCGATTGAGACGAATACACAGGTATTGTCGTTGTGGTGGTCTTAAATCCCTGAGACGTGCAGTTTTCTGGCGACTGAGAGTTGTATCCAATAATTGTCGGGGTGGTCTTAAATCCCACCGAGGTTCCATCTCCCCGTATTCTCTTTTCTAATTTCTCATACTTTGATGGGTCCTCTTTTCTGAATAATTAAAAAAATTAACACTATTTTTCACGTTTTTTTTTTCTTAAAGTAATTATAAATAATTAAAAGAAATATTGTAAAACACACACTCACAAAAAGCCATACGTTACCTTAGATTAAAAAAAACTAACACTAATTTTTATGTTTTCTCCTTAAGATTTAATAAAGTAAAAAAAAGATTAAAGAAAAATTGTACAACAAACACACAAAAAAGCCATGCGCTACCTTAGATTGGTCAGTATGACATCTTCATCCTCCATTACACTTAGTTTTTGTAGCTTTGTTCTCCTACAGAATAACCAAATAGTTAGGAATGAACTCAAATGCTACATGAAGACCTTGCAAAAAAAAAAACAAGTAGGTTATTTGATAAAATACTATATATAGTAGTCAGTCTAAAACGAATTGTCTGACTATAGATTAATACTACATAAACAATTACATGGTAGTATAAATTTAACAATTAATGGTAAATCAAATAAAAAAATCATATACCTCTTGTTTAAAATGTAAGAGTCCTCCGCCTGACTTAGTTTTCTTTTAAGGGATGGGGACTCAATTTCTTCCACGTCGTCTTTGGGAGAATTCCTATAGAAATATGATTATATGTAAAGTAAAAATTTTTGCTTTCTTATACATGTTATCAAAATATTATTGTGACTCGTTTTCAAAAAAAAAGTATCATATTGTATATCTCCAAAATGAAATGTTTGTAATTTTATTCTCGTAAACTTTACACTATCATTCAATGTATACATGACATTGTATATACCCTGGTTCAAAAGCAACTAGGCAAAGCTGTTTTCCTAGATCAACCCATTCCTCTTCAAAATCTCTAAATGGTCTAGCCTTTTCCTGTTCGCTTTTAATAAGAAATTAATGAAACCTTAATATTTTTTAAAACCCAAAAGTAATGTTTAAAAAGTCTGACAAAATACAATGAAGTATTTATGTAATATACATGTATTATCAAAGATGATCACAAAAGATCGAATTCTTTTTTTTGAATTAAATTTAATTTAACGCTTTATTTTTCATACTTAAGGTACATATCATTAGTTTTACAAATTTTTGAAATTGAAATAGAAAAATAATAAACTTACATCATGTCCAAATACTTCTGTGCCATTATGTTGGGTTGGTAGTTATTCTGCTGATGGTAGAGTGAAGGAAACAGCTAGTATTTAAAGGTATTCGCTTTTGGGTGTGATTATAATACGTGATTTTACGATATTTTTTATGCATATAATATACATAAAAAATATCTTTTTTAAAACTACCGCTGCTTCGCGACATATCTGCGCGACACACCTGCGTGATCTGTTTAATCACTGTGTCCTTAATCAGGTGAAATCGTGTTGAAGAAATTATGTAAATTTATAATACATGTAATTGTTCTAATTTTCTACACATGTACCTTATTAAATGTGACCTTTTTTATTCAATTCATCATATTTACTCGGCTGTGTAATTATAAAGTACTTAGGTCATTGTTTTCCATATCTATACATTGTACATGTGGTATAAAACAAATTAAATATTAAGTCATGTAATTCAGCAGTAAATTATTTTTATCTACCTACATAAAAAATATTTTATATTGTGTACAACATATATATATATATATATATATATATATATATATATATATATATATATATATATATATATATATATATATATATATACCCATTTACTAAGGTTAAGTGAGCCGATTTATCAACATAATAAAATTATCATTTTACAAATAGTTATAAAACAAATAAAATTATTGTAATATTCCGCTGTGAATTATTCATACCTACCGATACAAAGTAAAATTGAAATTACAAGTAGTTTGTTTTGACCAAACAGGAATAAAGTATATCGACCTTTTTTTTTAAATATTTTTACTAAAAAAAACCTACAAGAAAACTTTTCAACACTGCAGCGCATATTATTTTAAGAATTTAGCCGAGATTTAACAATCGACTTTTGATAAATGCACGAAACGTGATTTATTCGAACAATATTATGGGGATAGGATCAGAAATATATGGTTGAGAAACTGGATACTCTATTTATAGGCGATGTTGTATCAGCTTGACATGTACATGAGGGCTATCCTCAACCAGCGCCAGCACTGTGTAGTGAAAATAAACAATCAAAATAAGTTGATGAATTATAAAATACATTTATTTTATATGATAAAGGGCCACCAACATGCGTACAAATGATGGGGGCTGAATGTGTGAAATTTGTGACACACACTTGTCTCATACAAAAATGTCCTATATGATTTTCGAAACCGTCTATCAAACCAGGGGCGGATCCGGAATTTGAAGTTAAAGCGGGCGCCAGTTTTAGGCAAGGGGTCTGAACAGCCCTGGTTGGGGCCCAGGGGGTGATTTTTAATTATTTTTTTAAACGTTTGTAAATATAAGACCTTCAAAATCACAGTAAATTAAACTCCTGTCATGCAGAAATATAAGAAACATATCTTTTTACTTTTTTTCTTACGAATGGCTGTAAATTTTTTAGCAGTTAGATCTACGCCAATTATGGCTTTAACTAAGAAAAAAAAATCAAATCACTTCCCAGTTAACATATCACTTTTCAGTTAAAGTTCTGTTTGGCAAATTTAAAAACAACTTAATTTAATTAATAATCTGGGTCACTCATCAAGTGTAAAAAAAAAAAGTGGCGCGCCACTCTCTAAATGCGTCCATTTTCCTAATAAGGTTACATTTTGATCACATGATGATGATCCGGGTACGAAGCTCGTGCAACTTTCGCGGCATTGGAAAGTTGGATAGCAATGGAGAAAGCCGTGAGAATCGTCGTCTGGTTATTATTTCCATTAGGCCTAGTTTTAACATGTCATCTGTGTCCTGGTATACATGGTATCTACTCTTGTACATCTGCGGGTACATCGGGATGCGTGCGATTAATAAAGAACGAACTGAAACCTGTGCATGTGAGGGAAATACGGGTGTTTAGCTGCGACGTAAGGATTGTCGGATGGGACGTCCGTCCCATCAGAATGCCTCGAATAAGAGACAGAAACGGCAAAACCTGCCCTCGTGAGTATTTTTTAAAATATATCATTTTCTTTAAGATGCTGCATGCTTTTACTTATGAATGATAAGAGTTGGAAGGCACCGTGGGAAAGAGACTTATCACGTGACGAATTTAGGCCAATAGAAATGAATGAAATTTTACTATGGAATGTGGGGGCTATCTCATAAGTCTATTTCCGGTAGTTGCCTTGTGTGTCGTAACGTAACAGTACCCATTATTGCCGATTTCATAATATTGCCGAAAAACTCGGTAACGATTTGGTGTCATTGAATTTTGATCATGAATATTATATATAAATTATGGAATTTTTTTTGATACATTAAAGCTGAACACCGCTCGTAAATAGGCACCGTCACACAGATACCTGGTATATAAACCCTTCGATTTCGTTACACCCGATTGCACACCTGAACCTCGTGGCCGACATGTAGTATTCCTTTCGTGGTCTTTAGATTTTATGCATTTTTTTCTTATCTTATGTTCATTTTCTGTTCGTAAATAATGCATTGACCAATTTATTTGATGTTAGTATCCTCCTGGCTTCAAAAAGTGTGTAAAATTTGATAATTTTATCGCGACCGGGTAACACGGCGAGGCAAAATGTACGTCCACACAGGTGAGACCTCTACAGCGAAGTACTTTGAACTGTTTAGAGGTCTGTCCCTTATATAAGGGTTGTAGGGACAGCAGTGATTAAAGAGAAATATGGCGGACAGTGCTTATTTACAGGGATAGCTGTTTTTTGATAATTTCCTGTAAAAATCATTAGGAAATATAAATATAATCACTAGATATAGATATTAAAAAATGACAGGAGAACAACGAATTCAAGCTTGGACAGCTTAGTGATGTGGCAACTAAGTTTGTTGTACTTGTATATTTTTTTAAGTAACACACACATTTTGTTTTCTACAACAGACGTCCCTACAAGTTCCCAGCCTGGTTACAAAACAAACTGCCCGTGTTGCCCCAACCATAAAGCCTGGTGGAACATTGAGTCAGAAGATTACAGGCACACATTCAGTGTTTACCCAAGGTAAAAAAAAATTAAGTTTGTTGTACTTGTATATATTTTTTTTAATTATATTTTTTAAGTAACACACACATTTTTTTTTCTGCAACAGATGTCCCTACAAGTTCCCAGCCTGGTTACAAAACAGTAACTGCCCGGCGTGTCGCCCCAACCATAAAGCCTGGTGGAACATTTATTCAGAAGAGGACACGCACACATTCAGTGTTTACCCAAGGTAAAAAAAAAATTAAGTTTGTTTTACTTGTATTTATTTTTTTGAATTAAATTTTTTAAGTAACGCACGCATTTTGTTTTCTACAACAGATGTCCCTACAAGTTCCCAGCCTGGTTACAAAACAGTAACTGCCCGGCGTGTCACCCCAACCATAAAGCCTGGTGGAACATTGATTCAGAAGAGGACACGCACACATTCAGTGTTTACCCAAGGTAAAAAAAAAATTAATTCAGTGTGGTTAAAATTTTTTTATTAACAATGTGTGTTTTAAAAGAAAGCTCAAAATTTTTATTAACAATGTGTGTGTGTTTTAAAAGAAAGTATATGTACTTTAATTTTTAGACGGTGGCTATTTATAGCCACTGTCTATTGCTACGGTCCTGACCGGAAGGGTATTTCTCACGGGGACCCTAGCGGATAACGAACGATAACTCTGTTAGGTACATGTATGCAGTGTTTTATCTACGTGTCGATTTCAGTATGAGAACTCATTTTAATCTTATCAGATATTTTAAGCATTATAGCTGCTAATTATTTTGTACATACATTTAAATAATGTATGAAATTGTGTTTTATTTTAAATGAGCCGTTACCCTATCTACTTACGCGGTATTAATAATATAAGGCTCAAACTGCCAGTTTTGACGTTTAACTCTGTATCAGGACTGCATATAAACTATATCACTGCGATAATTGGTCAAGAGATCTCACAATAATTGCTTCTTGTTTTTTGAAGATATAAATAATTGTCAGAAACACACTATTTAAACTGGTTTGCCATTTCATATTTCAGCAATTATGCTTCATCGATAAATTCAGCCATTTTCAACGCATTAGTTTTAGTTGAGCAGTATATTTTTTGCTGTAGCTTATTCCAAAGAATTCACAACAGATACTGACAATGAATATTACATAAATTACATTTTATTGAACTTCAACCGATCAATGGCACAGTTTCTTCTACAAGTGTGCATGTGTTTTCAAACACACAAAAACTTTAAATTTACGATACAAATGTGTTAAATTTTCGACTGACCTGTGATTTACAATGTACCTTATTTTGTACCTCACTCAGTCTGTAGAAACATAAATTTTATTACAGGCACCTCAATATTCATCAGACAATATTTACTGCAGATGTTGACGCTTTACTTGCTGCTGACTTTCTCTCAAACACGCTAATCGACGTCGGATTGTAAAATTCACGTGCAAATCGAGTCGCCATTTTAAATGTTTATAAACTACATTTTACGATGTTTCAAAGATTTTTAGTTCAGATTTTTTTTTACATATGCTGTAAAACGTCTTATGGATTTCACGGCGTGTCAGCTCGTATATCTCTAATTTGCAGCAAACGCTAGCTTTTTTTTGAGAAAAAACATGCGATATTCCATATACATTTTTGGTACATAATGAACGGTAATGTAAGAGAGCATCTTTTCTTTGGTTTGGGGGCATTTTTTCACTAACAGATAACATTATTTACATATGTACGTAAACATCGCCCCGTTTGTTCTCAAATGATTCTTAATTCGCGAGTACAACTCTATTATGAACTTTCTTCGACATTTGTTTCCAAGTGTTAGCATCATTTTGTCAACATATGCATGCATTTACAAATAGGCGGGCCTATATAAATGCGCCAGTTTGTTGCGACTCGCAATTGAAATACACACCGGTTAGAAAGTGTCATCACTTAACACAATGCTACATCGGCCGTAGCGTATACATTCATGCTATATTTGCGATAAATAATGAAACATGAAGGCAAGAAAATGTGCTTCATAGATGACTGTAGAATTCTGCTGAGCTACAGAAATAAAGCTTTCCGAAAATATTGCCGGGATTTGCGAACCCTAGATCTATTGTTTAGTACATGCAAAGAATAAAATCAAAGAAGATGGGCGAATAAGGCGTGTAAAATGACCATATGAGGACTGATTAGATAGATCAGATTAACTTCAATTCATTTTCTTTCATAGAGTGGGTCTGAGCTCAATATTTTTTTTTTACAGTCTAAATGTGGTTTAATGGAATTTAATAAACCGATTGGAATCAACAAAAATGTGGAGAGATGACCCACTTCAGTTCAAAAATGTCATTTTGTAGCTCAACAATTGAAAGTTTTAGAAATATAATACAAGTCCGAAAATTCGTGGTCATTGTCTCATATAGCATTTAAACAACGCACTTTGTTGTGAATGAAATGGCTCAGTGGTTAGAGTACCAGCCATTAGGAAACTTTATAGAACTTGGGTTCGATACCACCAAAACTTAAAAATTTATTATTTTTTTCTTATCTTTTTGAAATATTTCAAACTGAATATAGTTAGAAATTACCATTTTGTAAACTTGTATAATAACATCAAATATATTTATTTGAAAAAATGCTAAATTTGAAATTGTATTTTACAATTAAACCAAAAGGGCAGTTGCACCATCTTACCCCCCCCCCCCATCTTCTTTATATACACAGCTGTACGGTCAGAAAAACGTGCGTTCAGCTTGAATTTTGTTTGTTTGGTGTTTTTAAAAACTAATTTTTTATAATTAATCAATATTTGTTGTAAGTTTACTAGAAAAGTTTAATGTAGCAAGTAATTTATGCGTGTTAAAGTGTACTGAGAAGCGATAAAATATACATGTGACTTTCCCGAATTCATTCAAATGGTTTGAATAAATCTATAGCTAAATACAATAGAACAAATGTTTAAAACGTTGATTAATGAAACTGCCGCGACCGAATGCTGTATGATATTTTTTAAAATTTTCATTCACTTTCGTTGTGAGCAAATGGAAATAATCCCCTAAAGTCGAAGATAAAATATTGATTTACTCTTCTGTTTCATGATGACGTGCACTCCAAGAGCAATACCAGTTTTATCAGACAGGTTCTTGTAAACCCATTCCATTTTCTTTACACCTTAATGTATTAACTGACTATGAGGGGAAAAAAAGCAAATGTGATGATCCACAAGACTGCAACTTTTTCCCCGTGAAGAAAATGAGGGAAAATGCTGTCGAGAGGGACAATTAACATACTATATGTATGCCCAAATAGTTAGTAAAAATAAGTATTTTATCATACCAAAGCTTTATTTGTTCTCGTTACTTTGAGAAATCCACAATATATTTAAAGCACAATAGTCCAATCCACACTTTTCAAAAGTTGTTCCCATTTGCGGGGTCAACCCAAAGGTCAAAAAGGAAAAAACCAAAATTCCCCTTCTTCAAACATTCAAATATTTGGGTGAACTGTGATGAAATCGCTTTGGATTTGATTTATTCATTCAATATGTGGTGGCAACCATTCAAACGGGGTTTTAATGTCAACTGATATATATACAAACATATTGATACAAAATATAGATACAAACTTCTATACGACAAAGACTACTGTGATAAATCTTTGGGTCTTTCCCAAAAGATGACGACCAAGAGACACAGCATTTGTAAAGTGTAGAGTGAGATCACAGCTACGATTTCCACAGAGTTATCCATGTAGGAAACTCACGACTAGTTGTGCGAGTAAGCGTTAAGTATTAGTACATGAATGCGATACTGGCCGCAGTTTTCTACAAAAATAATTATCATACATCACTCATTGTTACATGTAATATGCCACTTTCAAACGACGCCACCGTCTAACAGTACTTTCAGTACTTTGATTTTTAAGGTTATTTGCACATTATTTAGTTGCAGTTCAGTAATCTCAAAAGCTGCTTTTCAGTTTTTTGATAATTTCAATTTTCCTGTAAAATATCATTAGGAAATATAAATATATTACTAGATATAGATATAAATAAAAATGACATGAGATTAAGAGAAAATGGTATATGATCTTTTATCTGAAAACTTTCCAAGATATGGGAGGAAAAATGTCTAGACTATTAGTGGTATGACTTGTCTATTTTCGAACGAATCAAAAGATGACATATTTTTCTTTCTTAGATGAAACCTCTACCGGCATTGAGGCACTTACATCTGGACCCCCACTTCAAGTTGGCACAGAATTGGTCAATCTCTCAGTGATTTGGGAACTGGTATTAGTCTTATTATTTCAATCTGGTAAAAAAAAACATTAATTAACAATGTGTGTTTTAAAAGAAACAAGGATTATAGAAAAAATATACAAAAGAAATTACAATAAAATCACTTGATAAAAATGTAAGGAAGAATAAATTACTTTTTGCTAGAATTTAAATACTTTGATGATAGTTCATGCATATATATCTACTCTAATTTTTTTTATTTAGGACTTTTGGTGTGGGCATTAACAGTGACAGTCCTTGTGCTATTTTATGGATTGAGGAAACTTGTGAAGTTGATGTTAACTAAATGTTGCCCAGAACTAAACATATCTAATCTTCACTTGCTGTCGCCATCATCGAACATTTCGACAGACACACCTCAGCAACATAGACAAGCCGATGTTCCACAGCATGACCAACAACAACAAGCTGCACAACCTGGGCAACAACAACAAGCTGCACAACCTGGGCAACAACAACAAGCTGCACAGCCTGGACAACAACAACAAGCTGCACAACCTGGGCAACAACAACAAGCTGCACAACCTGGACAACAACAAGCTGCACAACCTGGGCAACAACAACAAGCTGCACAACCTGGACAACAACAACAAGCTGCACAGCCTGGACAACAACAAGAAGCTGCACAACCTGGACAACAACAACAAGCTACACAGCCTGGACAACAACAAGAAGCTGCACAGCCTGGACAACAACAACAAGCTGCACAGCCTGAACAACAACAACAAGCTGCACAGCCTGGACAACAACAACAAAAACAAGCTGCACAGCCTGGACAACAACAACAAGTACCACGTACTCTTCCACAGTATTCTCCACCGACTACTAGAGCTAAAACTGCAAAAAAGCAGCTGAAGTTTGAAAGCATGTCATAGATATTAGGTGGTCAATGAAAGTTGATACCTATCAATTGAAAAAAGTCTTACAGAAAGATTTAGGATCTTCTTTTGGAGGTGTCTATGCCCGAGATTTAATTCCTAAACATTTAAATTTTAAAGAAAAAGCCATGGTCATAAACACAGATACTCAAGATCAACCGGGAGCTCATTGGGTCTGTTTATATTTAGACGGAGATACGGTAGAATATTTCGATTCTTATGGATTTCCCCCTTTGTATAAGGACATTGAAGAATTTATTGAAAGAAACGGTCATCACCTGAAATATAATGAAAATCGTTACCAAGATTACAAAAGTAAGGTATGCGGGGAATATTGCGTCTATTTTTTACATCATCGTCATAGAAGAGGACGTACGGTATTAAAACAATTATTTCCTAAACACTGGACACCAAAACAAACAGATCGTTATGTGAGACGATGGTTCAAAGAAAACTATAGAAAACCTAAAACGCACAAAGGTCAATGTTGTATGAGTTACAATCAGACTTGGCAAGAAAGGTCATTACGTTCAGCTCGTGAATGAAACACCTGGCTGTGGCACTTGACACTCCAATACCAGGAAAAAAACCCTTTATTTTCACTTTCGTTATTGATAGCATATATAGGAGAGCTAAAATCATTATTCGTCACAATTTTGATGGGGAAGTGTCACAGCAAAGTAAAACGCAACATTAAAATGGGAGAGCAAAAACCTTTGATTGAGTTGCCCCATACTACCCATAGTCCTCTGCGTCTCCGCACACAGAGACACTACCATGTACCGCATAACGCATACCGAAAAGAGATAATGTACGTCCGCGATTACAACACGGACAATTTACGGAAAAAAATAAGTGCGTACATATCGGTCTTAATTCCATATATTAAAACTCAAAAGATTGTACAAATAAGGTAGAAAATACTATTTACATAAGTATATTTTATAAAAAAGACAGGTCAATCATACAAAATTAGTGTTTTTAATCTACTTTCACTTCATTAATATTATACAAAACACGTGGGTTTTTTCTACTTTCACTTCAACGAAAACCATGGATTTCAACCGAATAACAAAGGCTAAACAAAAGATTGGGATCACGTACGAGTTAAAGCCAGAACAAATAACTGCACTTCGTGCTTTTATGGAGTCAAAGGACATTGTGTGTCTTCTTCCAACAGGATTTGGGAAAAGTATCATATTTCAGCTGATGCCCTTTCTTTCTGACGACCCTATGGCGTGTGTCCTTGTAATATCTCCTCTGAACGCCATCATGAAGGACCAGGTCAGAAAACTCTGTGAAAACGGGATTTCAGCCTGTTTTTTAGATATCACAGGGAGAGATGGTTCAACATACACGCTAAAACCTGCACTGGGGACAGGTTTGTAATTACCAATGTTGTTCTCATAAATGTCCAGACTTGGTATCAAAATAGTCATGTTTTTAAATCTACATGTTCATTATATATAAATATGTATTGATCAATATTGAAGATTATACAGACAAATTTAGAAGAATGAGATTAGATTAGAAGAATTAGTCCTAGATTTTTTCAGCCAAATGTTGCAAGAATGTTACATTTTGTTAATTTCTAACAGATTAATTTTAACAGATTAATAAATCACCAACTCCCATTTCTAAAGTAATTCATTTCTAAAAAGTTTATTAGTGCATAATGCCTATTCACACCTTAATTCTTTGTTGTAAATAAATGTACATTACAGACTGCCTTAGTGTAATTGGTCAGCACACCTCATGCTCCTAGCAATTGCTTTTGGCTGGCTTTGAGGAAGTCCAGGTTCAAATCCTGGGGGCAGTCTGAAGTGCAACTTACAGCAAGAATTGCTTAAACTAAGAGGCCAAATATTTACTTATTCTATCAATTAAACCTGCATGTGTAACCTTAAATGCTAATGCACACAGTTGTCCGATAAAACTTTATTTATGTCCGAGGGTTCCACTGAACAGCTAAGCACCATATTCTCAAACTATTTTTTTAAGTATGATGGATGCATGATGAAAAGATTGATAAAGGACATCATAGGACAAAAACTATATGCCTCAAATTATTATCAACAATATTAGAGTACGATTGATATAACTTATGCAGTGCAATATTACACTTTGCCAGATTAAATAATTTTTTGGCAATTTTTTGGTACAAAATACAGATACGCAAACAAATATGAGCATATTAAGTTGTAATCCTGTAGATATTGAGGATGACGATGAGCAAGGTGACAATGATGATGACACTGCTGAAGACGTTGGGAATATACAGACGAAAGTCTCAATAGATGATGTGGCAGCGGGGAAATACCAGCTCATATATGCACATCCTGAGGCTTTCCTTTCTTCAAGAGAAGGAAGGAAAATTTTGCACAGCAAAATTTTGCATGATCATGTGTGTGGCATCTGTATAGATGAGGCCCACATGATACAAGAATGGTATGATATAAAGAAAGCATTTGCAAATCAGAAACTTATTTTCCTTTGGAATGCTTCTACACATGCTAAATTGTAAACGTTAATTTTCTTTAAGGGGTGAGGACTTTCGGAAGGATTTTGCCCGAATTCAAGAATTGCTGGGCATTTTCCCAAGGGTACCTGTGTCCCTTTTTACAGCCACTGCTTCCCAATCAACTAAAGAGAACTTAGTTAAAAACCTTGGTTTAAGAGATCCTTTGTTTATTTCTAAAAACCCAGACAGACCAAACATTAAGTATTTTAAGTATGACAGACTCCCGAGTGTAAGACAAGAGGACGATCTGGACAAAATTCTGGGAGACATTGCGACTGGTCTACAAGAGGACAGGAGACATTACCCTCTCACCTTCATCTATACTGATCTGGAATCAATTAAGTATGGATATAGGTTTTTGGAAAGTAAGTTAGGAGTCGAGTCTCCAGAGAATCGATGTTATGCACAATACCATACTCATTACCCTGATAAAATGAAAAATTTCATCATATCAGAAATCAGCAAATCCGAGCCAGTTATTCGTGTAGTACTTGCCACTGTAGCCCTTGGCATTGGTTTACATGCTCCTGCTGTACGGAAGGTCATACACTTTAAATGTCCCACCAGCATTGAAAAGTACTTACAAGAAACTGGCCGCGCAGGACGAGATGGACTGCCAGCGGATGCTATTTTGTATGTCAATAAGACAGATGTAAGGACCAACAGGCCTGGCATGCAAAACTCAATGCGCCAATACTGCATAAGTACAGATACATGTTTGCGTTTTCAACTACTACAGCATTTGGACTACAAGCCAGTAGAGGGAACCAAAAAATGTAAATGTTGTAATGTGTGTGAAATTTTGTGCTGTTGCTCTGATTGTGAACTGTAACATGATGCAATATTAAAGTGACACAAGATTACCACTAAATCTTTATTAATGTACAAATTACAGTACTGATTGCCTTGATAACCTTAATTCATCCTTATCTTTCATGTCTCAAAGATGCAAATATAACATATTCAAGATTTAACAGGATTTTTAAGTTATATGGTAATATAAATTCAATTATTTGCTATAGAGTTTCAGATTAAAGTTAACATAATAAGTAGTTACACAAGAGGCCAATGGGCCTAAATGATCCTTACTGGTTGTAGTATTCAAGGTCAATGTTCTGACATCTTTTCAAGCGCTCAACTATTTTGAATAGATGGGAATGAAATTCTGAAGATATAGATGAGAATGGATTTTTCCTGAAACTATTGTAAAAATTCATCTTACGGTTGTCAATGACACTAAATGGGTCTATTCCACCTAATATTTGAACAAGAAATGTCACATCTTCCAAATTGTCTTTTGTACTGTGTTTTCCACTCCTTGATATGCACCGAATATTGCTCATATAATTTTCTACAGTTTCTGCTACAACAGGGGCTGCTGCAGATGCACGTTCCATAGCTTTGGTTGTTTTGTTTGCACCTAAACCTTTTATGACATCTTTAAGAACAAGAATGTTATTTTCTTGTTGCATGTCAGCTGGCTTATTTCCCCCCTTCTTTCCATGTGGGTTAACGAAACTACCAAGTCTAACTCTCATAGCTGTGAGTTTTGGCAGCATGACTTCTGTTTTGAGGATATAATCTATACACTCAACTGCATACTTGGACCGAACGGAATGACTGTAAAAGAAGGGAATCATTCTTTTTAAGTTAATGTTGGTTCTGAAAGGGTCCCCTTCTCGTATCCCATCTTGAAATTCACAAAAATGGATATACCACATAAGTAATTGTATGGAGTAGTTCTGCAAGTCATCTGTGGTTTCATGTGAATTAAATACTCTGTAAACTTCACCAGTTGACATTTTCAGGTCTACATAGCCATTTTTGCAGAGTTGTTCTCTGGGAATAATCACAGAAGTATCCTCAAAATCCAAGTGCACAGGAGGCAAACATCCTGGGTTATGAAATTCCATGAATATTTCATTCACAACTTCTTGAACAACCTTCCAAAAGAGAGGTTTTCTTGTTTTAACGTGAGTGTTTCGGATGTTTTCTGGCAGGTCTAAATTTGGAATGACAGGCTCACTCTCTAAGCTGTCCATTGAAAATTTCTTCATACATAGCTGAATAAGTAAGGCTTCACCAACTGTGTGTAGAAAGTCGCTGTGTGCCTAAAATAGATATCAAAAGTATTATAAAATATTATACATGTATCACAAACTCTGCCCACACTAGAGTTTGAACTCATGAATTTCACAATTTGATAAGGGCTCATTGCTTATATAAATCATGCAAATAAGATGCCTGATTAAAAGACTAATCAGTGAGGTCTTTGAAAATTCTGTTCCACTAAGCTTTTAGTCCCACTCGAGCTTTCGATAGGCAAGAATCATAAAACTCAGAATACTTGCTCAGCTTTAGCTATTTATTGATTCAAGAGAAAAATCTTGAAAGAATCAAATGTCGATGTCAATAAACAACACATGATACCTACCTGGAACCCTCCTTTTACTTGACCATTTACGTTGGTTCTCCTCAGCTGACATTTAAAGAAAGCCAAACTTCCTTCCTGTCGTGAAGTCTTTGGTGAAAAGAATCGTTTGAACAATTTCTACAGATAAAATTCTCACATTTAATCCTTTTTAAAATGTTAATTTTGTAGTACAATAGGCAAATATGAGTTTAAAGGGGCATGGTCATGATTTTGGTCAATTTTTCTGTTATCAATATTTACTATGCTTTAGAAATGTATTTCTAACGATCAAATGAAATTTGAGTGTCAGTCATAGAGTTATAAGCAAGATACAAGGCTCACAATTATTTGTCATGTAAACAAGGCTCGTGCCCTGTTTTTGCTTACATAGTAAAAAATCTTTTCAAGCTGACTTGTCTAGAATCTTCTTAATATTCACTTTAAGCATAAATAAATAGTTCCTAACGTTTTATAACACATTCATTTTAGGTCTAAAACTGGAATTTTTACTCCAACATTCAAAATGTAAACAAAAGCTTTGTTTACATAGCAAAGAATTGTAAGCTCTGTAACTCGCTTATAACTCAAATTTTGGTTACCTATTAAAAATGCCTTACTGAAGCATTGTAAACATTAAAATCAGAAAAATAATTTTTGACCAAAATCATGACCATGCCCTTTTAAACAACAGTAGAACTAACCTCAAGATAATCCTGTTCGACATGGAAGAGTTCTTCTACAACAGGATCAAATATTTCCATTCTTTCAGCTGCAGTGTGAGCCCCAGCAAGGAGATCTTTAGCCCCACTCATCCTTACTCTAACAAGCTGGTCTCCTCCAAGTGTTATTTTAACTGTTTCAAATTCATCTCCTAAATAAAAACATATTTGATTAAGAATTCATCAATACACAAATCAAAGAAAATTTTCCAGCAATTGCACTAGATATTTTGCACCACAGATCTCCAAAATGTGTTTAAATTTTTTTTCTTACATAACCATTCAACAATACAATCAATACAATGAACAAAATAACTCATATAACTATAAAAGAACAAAGAGAATCTAGTAAACATTTGTTCAAACGGTGTCAGTAATTATCATGTAAACCAACCTCTTAAAACAGCAACAAACATATTATAGAAAATATAAATCCATAAAAGAAAAAAAAAACAAAAACGAATTAAATCATTAAAAGGTGTTTACGTCTTCCAGCTTTTTCATAAGAATTCATCAATTGTCTACTTAGTTCGTTTAATACCTCAATGCAACCACCATAATATTTGGGATCTTGAAGAATTATCTGAAAGGATTCATACTCGGCTTGATATGAAACTTAGTGGTTTACTACATGTTCACTTGTTGATTTTAAATGTGCTATCTCATAACATTTGTGTACAAGAAACATTAAACAACATCATGTATACACATATGTAAGTATATGTAAGTAACATACATGTATATAGGTTTTTTAAACAATAACTTTTTCTTCAAGACAAATTGATAATTATAGTATTGGAAAATCTTAAAAAGATTACCTTAAGGGGAAATATCTGTGACTTGCTTTCCATCTGCTGACTATACTGATGAGGAATGTGTGAAGGGATACATGGTTCCATCCATTTCATAGCTGGGAAATATTTAACTAAGGTTCGACCCACCTTGATCAAAAATTAAATGGAAATTATTGTAAATCTATGTTGTCCTCTAATATTATTAAAATAAGCAATACCGGTAATAAATTTTAGTTACACTGTACTCGTATGATAAAGATGAGATGAATACATTGAAAATCATTTTCATTTTCTTACTTTTAAATTAACATCTGACTTACACACATTAAAAATGGATTGAGTATTACATACCATATAACCATACATTTCTTTTAACCTGCTCTCCTCTTCTGCACTGAGATAGAACACATCAAAATTAATTTCCTCTGGAGGTGTTAGTGTGGTGCTTTCTTCAAGATCTGTCAAATCTGCACGATCAGGGTAATAGGTAGATGCAGTGTAATGATAATGTTTATTACCTCCAGTAAGTCTAACATCTCTTGCTATGGTCATTCCATCAATATTATCAACTGTGACTTTCCCTCCTATTCCCATCTGAACACTTCGCACAATGCCTTCAGTGTTTAAATCTCCCATTTTGTCCAAAAATGTATATTTACTGTCTGCAGAAAGAGTTATACTAGTCTTGTTGAATATATCTAAGAGGTCATTGCCTGCGTGAAATCTAAGGGCAATGCAAGTGTTTATCTTCTGCATGGCACACAAATCTTTATTTCTCCTATTCATGGCCATAGCATACATCATAGCAATTGTGGAATTACAAGCATTAGTTCTCTGTTGATCAGCATGTAATGGAGATGCTAATGTCTGAAAAACTCTAAAAACAAATGGAAAACAGTTTTGAAATTCAAGCAGACATTTATGCAAAATATCCTCTGATTTTAAGGAAGATGGATGTTGTAATGTTCTCAGGACTGATGGACCAGGTTGAATGCTGAGAGAGCATAACTTGTCCGCAACGACTTCAGTCTCTAGCAAAATCAGTTTTTGAACTTCAGACAGTAATATTTTATTCCTGAAAATATCATCTGCGGAATAACACTGATCCTGGTGGTTTTTCTTGGAAAAGAGTTCTTGTTTCGCTCTTACTGAGTTTATATGTGCCATATCAACTGGTGATGCAAAACTTCCATAGTTATGATCTGATTGACACATGTCAGATTTCTTTACATCACTTTGTACATCAGTATCCAGTTCTAAAAAAAGTTTCTTTTTCTTCTTACAGTTGACTTTCCTGGCAGGTATATTCTCTTTATTGCTGACATCACTGACATTCTCTTTTTTCGAAGAACTAGGAGTCTGAGAAAACGCCATTCGTTTTGTTGAACATGTTGAGGTTGATTTTCTATCAATAGCTTCATTCAATTTATTCTGAAATTCTACACAATTTTCTAAATGTCTCTTACATGTCAAGCATATCTTACACTCATGAATTGAGAACTGTGCATTGGAATCCATGTTTAAACATTTTCTTATGTCTTTCAAAATTGGGTTATTATCTGGGAGAGCTACATTAGTTACTATATTCCTTAATTTCCCTGATGGGGAACGTAGACATATGAAGCAGTGCGGTTCCGTTCTGAGAGACTGACTTCCTTCACATCTGAAAATTGTCTTGAGAGGGGTGTTGGTGTTGGCCATCTCGAGAGGGCTGTTGGTGTTGGCCATCACGTATCATGAGTCAGTCTGAAATACATATATATGTTCTTGTTAAATTGGTTTGTTTTTTCATTAAAATATTTGGATAATGCATAATTAAAGCAATTGTAAATCTGCTATTAATGTTTCTTATGCAACTGCATGTATCATAATCATTTTATCTTTTGGAAATTTGCCTTTCACTGTCTACTTCTAATATGTTACAAGCAATAACGAAACTAGTTTTAGAGGAAATTCGAAATGAATCCCCTATCGACAGTTCAGATTGAAAATAAAGAGATTGCTAACTTTTTTTTATATCAGCAGCTTGCTTGTAAATTAGAAAATTATCATATGAAAGATGTTAACCATCATTATCATCACCAACATTATGTTTACCTATTTTGTTGTTTCATCACGTTCTTCTCGTACAAAAGTAGTTCGCGAGATTTGGGGAGAATAACATATCCCACAATGCCTGCATGGAAGAGTTTGGTTTGGTACAAACGAACTCTGGCGGAAGTTTGTGAGTTGCCCTTTGCGGACGGCTGTGTTAGATACCTAATACCAAAGGATCTAGAGGAGGGAACTGATCATACCCCCTTAGAAGAGGCAGCATCCGATTTTGAACAGATATTAAACGATCTCACTGGTACTGAAGAGGACGGTGACTGGATCGAGATGCAAGCTATGGCAGAAGATATCGACACGGATCAATTGGTAGACAAAATGGGTCCGAAAGAGCTAGAGGAAATCGAGGGAGCCAGGGCAAAGTAAGCGGTGTTTACAAAATTTGTACGATTACAATAAAGCCAAAGAAGAATTAACGGGATTATGGCTGAACTGTGAAACCTACAGCAAAATGGTTAACCATTTGGGAGGAGGCAAAATAAAAAGAGAAGAGAAACTAGCCGATCAAGAAAGAAGTAGGAAAAAACTACGAGGTGCCAAAAGAGAATTACTCTATCAGTCCTACCTTAAAATGAAAATGCTTGGAGACAACGACGAACTCCTAAAACTGCTGCAAGTCTGCAAAGTCATGGAAAAAATAAAAAAAAAAGTGAAATCCGTGTGAAAAAAAAACAACCTGTGTATATAAGTGTGACTAATTTTTCTGGGATTCTTTATCATTAATGGTAAATATGTTATCTCACTACTAAAGTCTTTCAAAATAATGTAAATATTTTGTATTTTCGTTTGCTGAGTTTCCAATTAAAAGTTTTGCATTTGAAATCCATTGTTTCTTTATCATAAAGGACTCTGGTCCTAAAAAAAACAGAGATGATTGTTTTCATATATTTTATTTGAACAAACAAGTTTAATAACCAAAAGGAAGAGTCTTAAAATCATCAATGATCTGCCGTTTATCATATACAATTTGATATTTCTTAGTAAAATGTTTCGTCAATAATTCATGTCTCTTGGTTCTCTGGATTTTATGAGGATAAGTGACCGTCACTTCTTCCAATTCTTTAAAAATCATTTTCTCTAAAGCCTTCATGGTTACGATATGAGAGGCTCGATGATTCAAAGTAAGTCCTTTGACTTTTTGCACGCTCTTTCCAGTATCCGTTTCAAACGCATAATTCTTAGGGCCTCCAGACATGAATTTGGTAATGTGACCTCCCTCCAATTCGTCGGTCCATCCTCCTAAACTATTGACTATAGTAGGATTATACAAACCTTCAACGTGTTGATAAATAATACTGTCTGTATCGAAATAAAGAACCCGATCTCCTAACTTGTCTAAGGTGTCGTATAAATGTAAACGAGCATGAGCAGTAGTAAAAGCAGCTAACACCACGTTTCCAAAGGGGCAGTCTTCGATGAAATCCTGTTTTTCCAGATAATTAATTAAAATCAGATCGCGTTCGGGTTGTTTCAAGTTATTTAATAACTCAACTCCTTTGATTTCAAGAGTACTGTCTTGTAACATTCTCGTCAATTGTTCTTCTTTCTTCAAATATTCAATTTTAGGTAATTGAAGGCGCTGAGCAAATTTTCCCCACAAACAATTCAAAAATAACTTGGCAATAGTTCGTTTCACGGGATTTTTCTCGATTTCTATAGGGTTCAACATCAATTTCTGTCGATCAAATATGTCGCGGATGTAAGCTACCCGTTGTTCCTCGGTCTCGCAATCGGGGGGGATATCCAGAGGCTTCCTGTTTGATTTTCAAAAACGTGTCAATGTAACTGCGAAAGAGATCCTGACTTTTTTCTGGAAAATGCCACACTTCGTAAATTTTCTTTAACTGGTATCCGCATTCTAATGCTTTTTGAAGTTCGCTAGTCACCCAAGTTCCCGTGATACAGCGTTCAGAATCTGTATGCTGACAGCGCAGCTAGGTTAAGGCCTCCCATAGATTTCACCTCATGAATATCACGTGACATTTCATGACGTTAGCTCCGCCCATTATTCATGTTTTCATCTTTTTCCTACTTTCGATATAGTAAAGCGATCGCTGTAAAAATTTATCAATTGACTGCTTTAAATAATCATTTTGAATTTTATTTTAAAGAATATTGTATCGAAAATATGTGACTAAAGGTGTTTATTTCTTAAAATTACATTGTCGTTTGCTTACCATCCGCGTCAACACAGCGCTTTCACTCGCCTTGTTTTGGTTGCGAACAGCTGACAGCGGTGTGTCAACATTTTCATAAGATGCATGGCCTGCAAGACGCCGAGAGTGGAAAATGCAGCTCAACCATCGTTTGAGAGATAATAAAGGTATGTTTTAATACAGAATAGGTAGTGTTGACCTTTTCCTTTCAAATCATTTGCTCTTTTCAGTCTATGCAGTGTACATGTACGTTACACACGTGTTGTTTTGCACATCATCGCTGTTTTGAATTATTATTTCTTATTAGGCTATTATTTTGTGTATTGAACTACACACCAGACACTGTAAACATTGCACTTGAAATAGGTGGGGTTCCCAGGGTACACAATTATATAATTCATTAGGGCCTACAAAGTGCATATGCATATTTGCATGGTGATTATACATATGTTTTGCACTTCAGTAAAATTTTGGATCTTAGATGATATAATTCATTTTGCTGGTATAGTTTACAGTAGATATCTGTAAAACTGTTTTGAATTCTTATTTGTTATTATGCTATATATACATACTGTATGTACATGTGTGTCTTAGTTCCGGTTTGTATTGAACTATTGTATATACACACCATAATACATGTAGCATACACTGTATAAACATGTGGGGTCCCATGGTACACAAGTGTAGAATGATGTAATCATCAAGTGCATGTATGCATCATTATTTCTTTACTTTATTTTAATAAAACAATATTGTATCATATTGCCATCCACAGCTTCATTTATGAATTCAAAAGTTCAGAAAGATTTGTACTACATATTCAATTTGTATGAGCTGCATTAAAAATATATGATTAATATATTTCATGTGTTAAATATGTGCAGTTATGCTTCATAATAATCTGATAATAAACCCCAACCAGTAAAATCTAACATATGTGGTTGTCAGACTCGGCCGCTTGAGACCAGGTTGCATAGTGGCTAGATAATATTCAAGGGGCACAAGCTTTAAACTGACCTGGTTTGTTATTATTATTCACTACCTTATCCACATGTACATGCAAACAATAACATATACATTTCCTCAATAGCCGACTTTTTTTTAAAAAATTAACCAATGTAAATTAAACTTATATGCTATTCTAGAATTCATTTAGGTATTTTCTTAAAAGAAGATTTTAATTTTAAAATTGAAAAGAACTTAAAGCTGCTTGGTCCGATTTTTTTTGTAATTACAGTATCAACATTTTTTCCATACAAATCATTTATCTTCGAAAGTTATGGACTTTCTCCTATTTACACCAGCAGAATCAGTCTCCTTTCAAAGTTATAAATATTCAAAGTAAATAAAAATAATTTCTCTTTGGGCAAACGAAAAAACAAACCAAAATGCATCACGGGAATGTTTAGAAAAGGAAACCGCTTGGTTTCGTCCCCCAAATGATTGGGGTTATTCAACCCGCATGCTATGCATCGATTGTAAAGAAAGCAGACTTTAGAAATAGTAGCGAAAAAAACGTACACATGTTTATTTGTTATTTGTCTGATCATTTCGACCTTTATTTAAAGCGATGTCAAAGTCGTAATACAATCATACCCGTCTCGTCGTCAGGGGTGAAATTTAACATGAGGCGAAATAACGCGATACCCTTTAATGTCGTTTGTTTTGTTAGCAAATTCTGTACGAATTTTTCTTCATTGAAATTTGGCATAATTGACGGGTAAAACTACTGCAGTGTCTATTATTATACATATACTAAGTATAGCCATCGTTTAAAAGCGTGCATAAAATTTGATATAAAATCGGACCAAGCAGCTTTAATACATGTATATATATATATTACCCTAAGGTCAGAATTTTTGGGTATTTATATTCCCTGATATTCATAATACAGTCTTTTCTGGATTTTTTTTTTACAGAATCATTGTTATTTGTTCTGAGTTATGGTTTATATTTATGTAAATACATATTGATTCACTTCTCGGTAAAGTGTTCATGCATAGCACATGTACATGTACATTGTATACAAACAATTTTGAGATAACAAATACATGTGTATGTTGGATAAATTGTTACTGTGCTCAGATACATCAGCTTATGTGTGACATTATGGACAATTCATTGATAGAAAAAAAAAATGAAACTAATGGAATTATAATGTCAAAGATTATTTCGAGAAGAGATATATAGTATATCAAAAGAAATTAAATATTTACTACATGTATCACACTTTGAGTAAAGCAGACTCTCTCTCTCTCTCTCTCAATTTGATATGTGTTAATAGTTTAGACCTAAGCTATTTGGTTTGGTTTTTGTACTGCCATCTTGTCATATGCACAGATCCAGGATTTTTTTCCCAGGAGGGGGGGGGGGGGAGGTCCGAAGGGTAATTGTTTTTTTTCATGTGGTCTGAGGCATATTTGCGATAATTTTACAATGTAAAATCTTCCTCCCTTCTAGATCCGTGCATGTTTTCATACATATGACACTGCATGGTCAGTGTATTTTTTTGGTAACAAATATTCATGTATTTGCTATGCATATGTTCCCCCAGCTAATTGATTTTTTTAAATTTTTATTTCAGCCCAACATGGACTTCTGCTACCACCTGGCGACATGGGTTTTGCGGGTCAATTCTTGTGGTTTCAACTATTGAGGTTACCCTGTCTTCCCTACCCACATATTCCCTGTGTTCTTCAGACTATTTAATAAAAAAAATAACCTGATAATGCATATAAACATGATGGATAAAAAGGTGCTCATCATCATGCTTTGGTGTATTTCGAATGTGTGAAGACATTATTAAAAACAAAATTAAAGCTGTTTAAAAAAATTACAATTGTGAGTTTTGAAATTTTGCTTTTCAATAAAAGTATATATTGATGCCTTTATTTTGTATAATTCATTTGATATCATATGCACTATTTTTTATGACAATTTTATACAATTATTTATGAAAATCTTGACAAATATGAGGTTCAGTGTGTCTTTAAAAGAATTCTGTATCTTAATATGATGAAAAAAAATATTCTGACTTTATGGTAGAGATACTCTTATAGTTATAAGCAAGATTAACTTATATCGTAGCAGAGACACCATGCGCGGATCCAAAAAAATTTCCAGGGGGGGGTGGGGGGGTGTCTGAAGGATGAGATTGTGATTGCCGCAGGGGGGGGGGGGGGGATGGTCGTGTCCGAGGCATATTTGCAATGATTTTACTAGACGTATGTAAATTTAATAAATTTTCATTTTCCAGGGGGGTTGGGACTCCTCTTACCCCTCCTCTAGATCCGTGCATGGACACACTTGATAACAATATCAAATTACATATTTAATAAACAGGGGTAGATTGAAGCAGGTACGTACCCCCCCCCCCCCCCCCCCTCGCTTTTTCTTGCCGAATTTTTTTTTAATTTACATATAAGAAGTTAATATGCATGGAGTTGGCCCCCTAACTGTTTTCAGAGTATGTAAAGAAAAATATGGATTTTTTTCTTTGCTTGTCAAGGTTTTTTGGATGAGTCTGCCCCCTTTCAAAAACGATCCTACGTACGCTGTACGCGTGGATCTGGCTTCTTATTTTATTTTCTTTAGCCTGTTATATATACACTTTAATTAGTCTTAAATTATAAGGAAGACATTTATAGAAAACCAGCACCCACCCCAGACCTTAGATCCGCGCATGGGGTTATCTGATTCTGTTCTGGTGCATTGACGAATCTATCACTCTATTCTGTTTAAACTGAACAAAAAATAATAAATTGTTAAGGTGGCTCTATACACCACTTTTTGATGACGCAGTACGCAAAAAAGTAAATCTGGAAACATGCATTTCCGGTACTGGCTGATTTAAACTGAGGTGAATTGTATGGGAACCGCTATTTTGAAAAATTTGTTAAATGGATAGATTTAATTTGATAATTGGAAAATTCATTACTTACAAGTAATGTGGTGTGTGACGCCTTCACGTTGTGTGGTATTATATATTTATCGAAATAAACAATAAAATCAAGTATAAATTTTTAAAGAGTTTCTTTAGCTTCATCGATATGTTACACCGTAGCGCAGTGGGTTAGTGGGTTCACTACAAACCAGTAGGTCATGAGTTCGATTCCCGTTGAGAACAATACATTTTTTAACTTTCCAAAAATTTCTAAAACGTATTTTTTGGTTGAATACCGTGAAAGAAAATTCTAAACAGGTGAAAATATTTCAATTATAATATACTTTAATCAGTTTAATGCACATTAACATCGACACCTAACGGGGATGACAGGGTTGCTTTGAATTTCTCTCAGGTTGGGATACATAAATCCTATTAGCCTAGTCAATGTTCCCCTTTATTTATTTGACTTAGTTTTGCACTAAAGCGAATATATTCACTTATACAGGGCAAAGTCTATAATGAAATATGCATGTATTTATCATTCCAACATTATTTTTAGGAAATTTTCTTCAACTCTGAAATGAAAAGTCCCCAAGGTGTTTAGGCCTTGGGACTTAGGAACGATAACCCTTACATGAGGAACTTTCATACCAAATAAAATTTAAAATATTTTTTGTGTTTATTTGCAATTGTTTTCATTCAATTTTTTATTTCACATTTATTAAAATACATTTTCTTATAACATCAGGCAACTTTTTCAGATGATTTGTCAACAGAGTAAGAAAATATGAAAAAATATGTTTTTGGGAAATACTAAAAAAAATTGCAATAATAACATTTTTGAATGTTAAGAAGTGTTATATTTTTTTTTATGTGTCCGAAGGAAATATCCATCATATGACAAAATAATTTCTTTCAATTTGTTGATAGCTGTCTTTTTAAAAAATATTTTACAAAAACACGAAAAATCATTAAAAAATTCTTTTAAAATACCTATAGTATCCCTATCGTCATTTTAATATTTGATAAGTATATGTTTTGTGGTCTTCTATTGAAAATTGGAATAAACTATGGGTGTATAGAGCCACCTTAATATTCCTGTGTATTTTACGAATTGAAAGGTTTAAAAGGTTAATGAAATGTGCAGGTAAGGAATAACCAACGATTAACTATGTAAATCTTTAAATTTTCCGCGCTTCACAACGCCAGATTATCTGCCCTTGATCCTGATCATCAGTGCGTTTGAAAATCGGCTAATTTGCATATAATCATATACATCTGTCTAAAATTGCAAAAGTTCAACGATATCCCGTCAATTTTAAGGATTGTGTTTAACTTTTTTATTTTCATCAAATACCAGTGATTGTAAAAAGTGCTGGGAGCAAGTTGTTGCTTGAAAGGAAACATTTTTTTGACACATGAATTAACTCGGTTATTGAAAATTTTTATTAAACTTGAACGATCAATGCTAAAGTTAAGCATGTTGCTGGTACTGCTATAGTTGCTCCCAGCACTTTTTAGATTAAGCAATTAATTTTCTTTTAAGTGATATAAACAACAATTTAATATTTTATTCGTATATCGTCGAACTTTTGCAATAAATGAAGTCATATGTAGCTGCTCTATTTTTAGCGTATCACGTGATAAACAGCTGATGCGGTGGCTGTGTTCCGGTGAAAAATGTAGGGGAGATAGGTAGTAACATAATGATGTATAAACTTTATCATTGCAATATTTGGATGAGTTTGTATACTTTGTCTGGAATAAAGACCGTTTTTAGTGTATTTATTTCATACGGTAATCCATGGGCGTCCTTAACCTAGCTGCGAGCGATAATGAGAATCTTGACAAAGTTTTTGGGCACAAGTACGACATAAGGGAAACCATAATTTTCCTCCGGTACGGTAGGGTAAAACGGGATGATAGAGACCCCGAGGGGGTAAAACCTGACATTGAATCAACCCGAAATAATTAGAAATCTCCTCAACATTCTCTGTAATGATTTCTGGAAGACCCATGGGAAAAGGTCTATGTTTCAAAACAAAAGGATATAAAAAACAAACGTCTACATATCTCATGTCTCCCTCGGTACAAAATAAACGCGTGGCATTTGTGCGCCCCCCATACAAAGCTTCCCTAGGATTCAAAGGGTCTTGGGAATTTAAATTGCCCACAAACTCTTGCAATTCATAATTATTTTTCATTTCCAAATCAAAATCGTGTTCCCAAATAGAAACTACTTTATACCCCTGTTCTCTCAAATGATGTTCTCTAATTAAAGTTTGTTCGTACAACGTCCCGTAAGTACAATCGCCTCGATGAGGATGATTTTCATTCTCTAAATCAGAATGACATTGAGGGCATCCGTGCCAGTAACATCCATGAAATTCGTACACGGTATTCGATTCTGGATCGTAACCGTCTACGGTATAGGGCCCTAAATTTCTTTCTCCACCATTTTTCGCATGGTAAATCACCCGCCCGTCTCGACTCATCTAAGCTAACCAACGACAAGCTTTCATTGAAAATTGTCGGGCTGGGTCGTATCCCAAATTCGGTATGATGGCAATACTGTCTTCCAGCATAAATCCCCTTCGATAGGCTAAATTAGCAGTACTGGCAAAAGTGATGGCTTCTTGAAAAGGATTGACTTGTACCAAACTCTGTATGGTCTTTCTAAATTGAGCGAAACACCGTTGTAAAATGTCTACGTCAGAGATACAGTAATCTATGAATTCTTTTTGAAAATCAAACAAGTTTCCTTCTTGTTGGCGATACCAATCATAAAACGCTTTTCGTCCAGAACAAGTCATGTCGTCAGGATTGTAGTAAGAAGCGGGGGGATAGGGACCCACATTATTCTGGCATTTTTGATAAAGCAGAAGTCAAATAATTATAAGAATCTATAAATTTCACACCAAGAACTTCCATAGATAAAATCTTAGTTCCGTTCATGATCACCGAGGGAGTTATGCAAGCGGTATGCACCAAATAATTCAAAATAAATTGCCCATCGTATCCCTTGAAATTGTGAGCTATAACAATGGCCCCTTCGTGCAAAAGACAAAACTGACTTTTTTGAGTAGCGTGAGGTTGGGCCTGAAAAAGCCATTCTATGAATTGTTTCAAAGTTTCAGAACCATGAAACAATTGGCGTCGAGGGCCTAAATGTTCACAGTGAGAACAGGACTGATCTACCTTTAAATGATCACAATGCTGACACACACGATGAGCTACACATAAATTAGGGACGTGAATTCCATTTTCTTGAGTACATTCAAAATCAAAATAAATGTACATTTGAAGTTTTTTCCCTCTCTCTTTCAGAGTAGGTTTAACTTGAACAAAACATTGGTGATCTTTCTCGACCATTTCTCTACAAATCTTACACCATTTTCCGTCCCCACATTTGTGATAAGGGGGCAACTTTTTACTCATCCATTTTTGACAGAGAGAACATCGATCCATTAAACTGCATACAGTAGTTTTAGAGTTTTTACTGTAAGGCTCTAAATGTCTCTGATGACAAATCTTGCTTTTAAAATACCCCTTACAATCAGAACAAAAAATGCTACTCCCATCGGAAATACATGGGGTGTCCCCCAAGCAAAAAGAACAAAGGTAAGGACATTTGACTCTATGATCTTCAATGTGACTATAACCTACATCGCAATAATCGCAGTAATATTTGTTTTCGGTCAATCCAGGCATAGACAAAATAGTATCGTAGTGTTGCTCATCCAACAAAACATTCAAACATTTTCCATTTCCTTTTCCTTTGTAAATAGCCTCTAATTTCAGTCGAGAAGAGACCGTTTTAAATTGAAATATTTTCAATCGATATTGAGGAAGCAATACTTCTTGTAACTTGTTCCATTCCTCGGGACCGCAGGGCAAATTAGCATCACAATGAGCTTTTTTCATCAACCCTAAAGCTTCTTTTTTTCTGCTGGGGGGAAAGAATATCATTCCTTTTGATACGATCCCACTGTTATTTCCAACGGGGCAATTCCAAGGGATCCGAGGGGCGCTGACTGTGTAACCGAGCTACAGCGATAGCTCAAGGGAGACAGAGATGATCACCTACATTTTCAATTTTCAATACAGATCTTTTTCCTTTCTTAAACTTCTCTTTATTAGCATGTAGATGTCTGACTTTTTGTCCTCCGCTTCCCTGAGGATATTTGACGTGAAACAATTCAAATTCAGCAGATCCGTCCGTAATAGTAAAATCTTTTTTCGATTGCTGCACTGCCTGAACTTTATTCAAAATAGTAGCTTCGTTCAAATTCTTTGATTGAGTAAATTCATACCAAATCTCAGAATCTAATGACGGATGGCGCAAATTCAATCCCAAATAATCGTTAGGATTACATTGCATGCGCTCTTTCACTTCTTTCAACATGTCACTCAATAAACGTTTCACAAAACCGATATCTTATTTCTTGGGGAAAGGTCGAAAGCTGACCGTATATACATTTTGTTTCACTTTAAATTTGCGAGATTGTCGCCCCCTGTCTAATCTAACATTGTAAAAGTCAGAAACCACTTTTTTCTTTACAGCTTTATTGACCGGTTTTTTTTTTCTTTAAAAGTTTTAAATTTTGATCGATCAATCGCTTTCTTTTATATCTCAACAGACGAGATTTATTCAACAAAATGCTTTCGTCTACATTCATCTCTCTCGCTTTCAAGGGAAGGATCCAAATGAAAAAAGTATTTAATAATGCTATAGTTATATTAATCAAAACATGTTTACGAACTCATATCAAGGTCACTAGACAGCTAAGTCGGGGTATTTTACCATAAACTAGGTCGCACAGCTGTTGTTTACGTCGCAGCTACATTGACTCAAGACACGTACACGGAGCGGGGTCACACAGGTGTTGTTTACCCAGCAGCTGCATTGACTCAAGTCACGTACACGGAGGGTATATAACACAGCGTTTCTCTTCAGTTCCTCACACCATTGAATGGACATCATTCAGAACCTTATAGTGGAGAAAATCAGAGAGAAAATCAACAGCAAAATGGCAGAGGAAAATCAGAAAATAAAAGAAGAACCAAAAGAAGAAGAAATTACTGAGATTCAGCCAGCCAAGAAGTTTGGATTCTCAGAGGAAACAGAAGAAAAACCAGCATTTCTTCTAAAGCCTCCCAGAAATGAAGGCGGAGAAACTTACTTAGACATACTGAAAAGAGAAAAGCAAGAAGACAAAGAATTCTACAAAATGATAATCATCCAAGAAAAACGAAGACTGGCTAAGAACCCTCACTTTGTGACAGGAACCTTTGGACCCGGAACGGGCACAAAATCTCTACGAAAAAATACAAGACCTGCTCAAGGATTACTATTACCCAGAAAACGAGTTCAACAGGCTGAAATTGGGCGTCATTCTAGCAGAAAAAAAAAAAAAAATAAAGGAAGAGGCTGAAGCAGAACTACAACAGAAAAGAGACGTGGAAATGGAACTGCAGATCACCAAAGAAGAACTACAAAAGGCCATCAAAGAAAATGAAAAAGCCGCTAAAAAAATTAAGATTTGAAAGAAGAAGTCGGAGACCAGGAAAAAGAAATTGAAGAGCAAGAAAAAGAAATTGACGAACAGGATGAAGAAATAGAAAAACTGGTAGAAAAAGTCGAAAAACTGCAAGAAAAAAATCACCAAACTAGAAAAAACTCCTCCCCTATTCTTCTCCGAGGAAGAGTACAAAAAACTACACACCTTCAAATGGATACTAGAAAACGAACTAGAGAGAGCAGAAATGAAAAAAGCTGAACTGGAAGTACAACTGACAGAAAAAGAACACGAACTGCAAGAATTAAAGGACCAACTCCAAGAAAACAGAGAAATAATGAAACGCATGGAATGCGTAATGGAAACTTGGATTGACATCGATTACGTACAGAAATCAAAGGATTTGGAGAAAAAACTGGCAGAAAAAGAAAAAGAACTCCAACAAAAGAAGGACATGATAAAACGCATGGAAGCCGATATGTACACTTGGATGGACAGCGATGCTAAAAAACTGCAAGAAAAAGAAAAGTCCCTGGAAAAACCACTGGCAGAAAAAGAAAAAGAGCTCCAAGAATACAAAGAACATGTCAAAGAAATGGAAATAATCGGCCCGAAAATGAAAGAAGAAGTACAGAGATCCACTCCCTTCTAGGAAGCCTCAGAAGCTGGAACTTTCATCAGAGATATTCAAAAGAAAGCTGAAGAACAAATCCAAAAAGCTAAAGAAAAATTGGCCCTCATGGAAACAGAAGTCGACACACTCAAGAAAGACAACAAGGAAAACGTTAAAATATTCGGAGAAATACTGGACCAAATCCTCCCCCACATCAAGAATATGACAGAAAAAACTTTCAACGAAGCCGAAGAATGGATGGAGGCAGCAGCCACAGGAAAACAAAGAGAATCATGGAGCATCTAGTTCGAACTCAAAATCGCCACGGAAGAAAAATTCAAAAGTCTCAAGGAACTCATCACTGAACATTGCAAAATATTCTGCTTCGTCAGAAACGGAAGAACTTACAATATCAGCGGGGAAATTCAACTGAAAAAACCACTCGGCATCAAAGAACCTAACAAACTCTTGGGACCAAACATCTATCTGAACGGAGGACCGAAGGAACAAGCCACTGAAAAATGGTCCATGGCAGCAAAGTTCAACGAACAGGATTATTTCTCGATCTTCTTCACGGATCAAACCCCCAAAGGCGGAGACAAAGTCGAGTGTGAAATCAGGAAATAAACGTTTCCGAGTGAAAAAAAATGTGTTCTTTATAAACTTTTTTTCTCCTTAACACTGTAAATTTGTTCATTTGTTCGCTTTGAATTCAATAAAATTTGACTTTCTTCTGTCTATACTGCCTTTGTTTACCTTTATTTCGACGCCATTTTGGATTTGACCTCATTATTTAGACGCCATTTTGGATTTGACCTTAAAAGTGCACTCAGTTGACCTCCTATCTAGGGGCCTTATACTACTCACATGGTTTTGACTTATTAAATGATTGATTAGACCTTGCAGATATTAACTTTCATTTTCTTAAATAATTTGTTATATTTGCAAATATTGCATAAAATATTAGACTTCATGTAACATATATCCTCACACCTCCAAGTTGATAAGTGTTAACTACTTTTTTTTTTCCATTTTCTTTGTTTAAATATTTATTGATAACTTAGTTTTAATTTGCAGCAATGAATCAGGAAAGAATGAATATGAAAAATTAAGAAACCAATCTTAAATGTAAAAACACTGCATTAGGAGATGAATGCATGGGTCATAAAAATTCACCAAACAATATTCAATTATGTCGTATATGAAAATATGTAAAGACAATGTATTACAATTTTTATATAACAAAATTACTTGGATGGAAAGTTGTTTCCATGTGGGTTTTATTTTAATCTGTTTTATGTAACTAATATATAATTGGAATAAGCTTTTATATCATAAGTAAAATGCTGGTATTGATGAGAATTGTAAGGTGAATGATCTGTGTGATACTTTGTATTTTATACATTCATGCTACAAAAAGCAAGTACATATACATGTAGTAATACTTGTCATATATAAACAATGTATATTTTACTTCGTCTTGGATTTAAAAATATTAATGTAGGTAAAGTAGTGAAATGTAGGAAGGTACACCATGTGTAAAGAAGAATATTCATCAGGAATGAAGTGTGTTGCAATCAGCATAATTAATTAAATGTGTACATCATATTTTAGCACATGATTTGACAGACTGCTCCATTGGTAGCTTTTTATTGGCCAACACGCTTTTCATATCTCCCTCTGGGTCATCTATTAAATACTGACAGGCTTATGAAATTAAAATCTGATCAGTTGGTACATCATGAGTGGAAATGAAAAGTTCACTTTGGACTTAATGGATTATCAAAAAAATGATATCAAATCATGTTCTATTGTTAAACATTAGATTATATTACTAACAAAGAAAAGGTTTATCCCAACTTGTAAGTGGGTCACTTTGACCTCATTTTGGAATTTATTGACATATTCAAATCAAATCTGGGTCTTACCTCTATAGTCAACTACTATCTTGTAGTGTATTTTTTTCAAAGATGGATACTTTAGACTTTTCAAAAATATTTTATGGTGTACATAATCATTGTAGTTCAAAACAAATTGAGACAAGTGTATCATGTTCATGTAACAGTGAAGTTTTCTTTGTTTATTCATGTAAGTGCTGTTATTTTGTAAATTGCATTCATATTTTTAAAAAAGTAAGATCTTTGTTGCATTTTTAAAGGGAGATTTGATAGGCATTTAATCGAGATAAAAAAATACAAATGTAAAGATTTCTATGGAAGTTTTTTTTTTCTTGTGCAATTTTATCATTTTTAAATAAAAGTCCCTAATAAGGGAATTGCCATATGGATGTTTCTCCATTATTGTATCTTGGCTGTATTTTATTTATTATTGGAAACAATTTCAGATTTTTAAACAAAATTTGGAACTGTTTGAAATTATTTTGTTTTTACATAAAGTAGAAACCTTGCTCAGCTTTTGTGAAAGCAAAAATATAAAAAGTTTCAGTAAGTTTCAGTTGCAGAAACCCTTTGTAAACAATATGTTTCCCAATTGTATATGGAGGTTGAAACTATGCAGAAACTTCAAGTTTCAGTAAGTTTCCGTCGCGGAAACCATTTGGATTAATGTACAGCCTTAAGTTTCAGCACTGCGGAAACTTAATGAAACTTGAAGTTTCCGTGCTGAAACCTGTCGGAAACTTAAAGTAACCTTAAGTTTCCAAAGGGTTTCCGCAGCGCTGAAACCAGACATTTCATCCAGTGGAAGCCTCTACCAGGCCACTTTACTTCGACTCAACCAACTTCAGGTCAAGTTGACATTTCGGCTTCGTCCGGTCAAAGGATAACGAATCATAAATCTACAACCGTAAATCCTTATGCGACCCCCTTTGTGCCAAGAAACCATGGGACGGCCAGCGAGCTAATAAAGTTCTTGTTGAAAAAGGACTTACTCATGTCGAGATTCTCAAATTTCAATGATCGTCCTGAAACTTATTCTATCTGGAAAACCTCCTTCAGAGCTGTCATATCAGAGTTATATGTAAGTCTACTGGAAGAGTCTGACCTGCTTGTTTAGTGGCTAGGACCCGAGTCATCCAAATTTGCACAGGGCATCAGGACGTCAAATATAGGAAATCCTTCAAGAGCATTTGCGAAAATATGGGAGAGACTAGAAGAGTCAATACGGGGGGCAGAACAAGTTCATCAAATTTGCAGTCCTGTTGCCAAATGATTTTTTATCATAATGAGACGGACGGTTGATAAAAATGGCGAGCTCATCTTGTTAAGGCAAACGAGAGGGGCCCTATCTAATCTATAACTAAATGGGTAGAGGCGTTCCACATATTTGTCGCAATCTATGCAGAAAACTTTGCCCACGAAATTGAAAACTTTATGACGTACGCACACACTGTGCAAAAAATTGCTGACTCGTGTGGGGACTCTGCTGCTTTAATGTATGATGAAAAGGTTAGGCGATGGCGCGATAAAGAACCTTCATTATGTGCTTGGGAGAAGAAAAATATTGAGCTATACCAAGAAGCTTTAGTTTCTGGACTAGATTTTAAACTCAAGTACAAGAAACAGCCCTTTTCTGCAAAATCCAAGTCGCATAACTGCTGCTATTCCTTCAACAATGTTGACTCGTGCACTAAATAACTGCCCCATCAACATGTTTGCCAGTACTGTGCGGGAAAGCATCCGCGTCGACAGTGTCCCAATAGGCCAAAACAAACCTTTGCTAAACAAAATGATAGAAAGCCCGCCAGTACCTCTAACCAACAAGGCTCCACTAAGAAAAGGGGTATAAGTATCATCACACCTATTCTAGTCGGCAAATTGGCCAGTTATCTGTCTATGCAAGATAAAGGAAGGAGAGAGTCGATTCTTTCAAGAAAGAAATGGATTTGCATCAAAGGAAAAAAGGGTATGCCCAATTATATGCACTGCATGATTTGAGAGTCTAGGCCATATGTTCAAATGTCCTTGTTTACAACTGCCAAAATCATGAACTTGTATTGAAGTTCTAATTTATGCTGTATTATATATACAGTGACTGTTCTATTGATTTGAACTTACCTTTGGGATTAATAAGGTGTTTTGATGTATAAATCGCATTTGCAGATACTTAAGGCAAGAATTAACAGAAATGTAAATATGCCCCCTTCAGATAAGGGAGGGCATACTGCATTACTGTTGTTGATCGGCCGGTCCACCAACAATTTCCTTTAATGCAGAGGTTGCTTCTATTGATATGAAATTTGACATAAGATTCATCATAATAATATTTAGCCTAAGGTTAAGTTTGATTTAGAGCCTAATTGAGCAATTTTTGACAGAGTTATGCCCCTTGGATTTGGGAAAATCCCAATTATTTGCTTTTTCGTTCATTTCTTTGCAGAGGTCTCCAATGAAGAAGGGGACAATTGTGTTTCACAAATATCTCTTGTTTTTTGAAATATATAGTCTCATAACTGCAATAGTGTGTGCAGACAAATTTTTATGATGCACAAACGCCTGTTACTCCTCTTTCAAAAAACAATGATTTAATACTTACATAAATTGTCTGAGGAATTTAAAAGAAAAGCCTTAATATTTTACAATGTTGACATTTTAAAGACAATATGTGTATAACCGTGTGTATTTATGTGTGTATATATGTTGTAGAAAATGGAAGCTATACTATAGACAGGCTGTCAGGCTGTATTTAAACTAAAGACCTCCTGGGATGAGGAGAAAAAGAAACAAGTAGAACCTGTATTTAATGTCGGGTACATGATGATGTCACCAGAATATGAAAATGATTGGGAAGATAATACAATATATGAAATCGCATCTCTAAAGTGGCGCTCTGACGAATGTTTAATTGGACACCAAAAGTTCCGCTCTGAAATCCAAATGTTCAAAAAGGCAAAGTATTTCTCGAAGAGGAGCTCAATATGTGACATGACTGTAAAATCATTGCAAAGTAGCTTGATGTATTGTTGTAGTATGACGAACCTAAAAATATGCTGGGTATTTTTTTAAATACAGGATCTGATATTACCTGTTCAACTCATACTGATATATATAAGAATATTCATTGTGTATTTTATTCTGCAGCCACATTGACTTCTGACAGAGCCAGCCATTTTGTCCTCTTCGAGAAATACTGATTCTGATTGGACCATCAGGAATATTAACCAATGAAATTGAGTTTAACATTTTCTATCACAATGGCCGGTCTGGTCAGACGTTGATGTGGCTGCAGAATAAAAGTTAAGTTTGGAGAGTATTTACGGAATTTTATCGGAATTTAAGGATGTAAGTAGCGTGCATTTGATGTGAGATTTTAAAAGATTAGTGCGAATGTTTCTCGACTTGTTGCAATACTGCTGTTGTCAGAGGCAAAATCCCATCGTGAGCCCTGGACCGGTAAATGTCCGAGTAAAAATAAACTGGCGAATTCGAGAGAATAATGACGTATATCTTCGCTATTTTAAGACTCATCGACTTGAAATTCGGCATGAGTGTATCTTAGACATGATTGTTTTTAAAAATACACGCATATTGCAAGTGTTTTAAAAAATAATTGATTTATTAGGCTTTTGAAGCGAGCTGGTAGTTTTTTATCTGGGTCAGAGTTCGACCCCTTTCTTTAATTATGGTTACATTGAAATTAGTTAAAACGGGCCTGGCCCCTGTGATCACGTGACGTGTTTAAAATTACGAGATGCACATGTGCATCATTATAATTGAACACAATTTGTTCATTCAATTTAGTATAATTTGGTATTTGTATGCATCATATATATAGGGTTTTTTTCAACGCTATTACATGTAATATGATTGTTAATATATATCTTCTCTGAAGTGGTTTTCAAGGGAACTCTTATCCATTTGCAGTTATGAACTATAGAGTGTGTATGTAGTATGAATGTTTCTAAAAAACATGCTATTTTGAAAGTACATCATGTCATGTACATGTACTTGGAAAGAGAATTTGTATTTACATGTGTATGTATTTTAGTGACCAGTAAATAAGTAACAAAATTTCATGACTTCAGTATTGTAAACTTTCAACAATTGCTTTTCTTTATCCACATGCATTATATTGGAAAATTGACTTTGCCTTGTAATTTATGTTGTATATGGAAATACGCAAGTTAAACTAAAATGTGTTATTTGCAGACCATGCAGCAATTTTTATGGGTCTGTTTCAGCTGTGTTTTTTTTCTACAAGCCTATATAGATTCCATTATTTCCATTTAATGTGTATTAGCCTGCATTTGCTGAAGTCAAACGTGCATTTCACAATTCCAAATTTGGACATTTTACTTAAGTATTTTTTAAAGAACTACATTAGCAATTGTAATGGCATCAATTCCATATGTATCTGATCATGACGTATATATTGTAATTTTTTAAATTGTGACATTTATGCTTAAAACTTTGAAATATTTTGCTATGTAAGAATACATGTAAAAATTTTTTTACATCATTGAGACTTAACATGCAATAAAATCGAATCTTAAGTTCACTTGTGTGTGATTTTAATTTTCAAAAATGATAGCAAAAACAATTTCAAAGAAAACAACTGGATGTTTAAAGTTATAGATAGATGTATGCGGTGGTATAATTATTTAATTAAACGAAAATAATAATGACGTAAAATATATACAATTCCAGTTTATATTGGCAGGTTTAATCAAAATATTCTCGTTGCATAAAAAAGAGGTATAATGTAAGTTGATAAAAGCGTTTATTTGAATGTATTAGGAAGTTTAAGTCTATCCGTATATAATTTAATTTTTGACAGTTTAATAATGTAAAATGTAAATTAAACGAGAACAAATAATGAATTAAAATTCAACATTAAATTTTATTAACCAAACAAATTTAATTTATCCATTAAACTTAATTTTTTGAGCATGTTTAATGAAAATTTTACGTATCATATACAAGAGGTATCATATACAAGAGGTATAATATTAGTTTACGGAACACTTAAATCTGTACGTATGAGTAAGTTTACAATTTTTCCAACATTATTAAATTTGTTCTTTTACGGAACCCAGTAAACTCATATTAAATGCTAATTATTTTAAACGTTTTCGGGCACACAATATGTGATACTACATACTTAAATTTTAAATAATGGTAACGTTAAAATTGCATTTAAGGTGAAATTAAATGCGTGTTTTCGTGCAGTGTGGAACTGTAACAAATCCTCCATATCTAGAATCAGTCTTGTCAGCGGTCACGAATTAAATGGATGAATTGAAAACCAAGAAATCAGACAAGACATGTTGACCCAGTAATTTACAATTAGCGTGTAAGAGCCGCAAATACCTTGATGAAAGTAGAGTGTACATTTACAGCTTTAGTGTATTGGAGAATGCGCGGATTCTTATTTTTAGTGTTCATTGACAGGTTAAGTGTATTGGAGAATGCGCGGATTCTTTTTTTCTGATGGTGTTCACCTCAATTTTGATGGAATGAAAAAATGTGTTCGACAACCGAGAGGATTTTTGCTTTCCCAGTCCTTTTGATTGTCTATACAGCTTTGGCTATTAAATACGTTATGTCTATATAGCTTTGGCTATTAAATACGTTATGTCTATATAGCTTTGGCTACTAAATACGTTACATTCTCCCTAAATCTGAGGAATCTAACAGAGTAAACCTGTGACAAGGTCCACTCAACGCAATCTGTCAAACAACATCAGTTGGAATGATGTAATTTAACAGGGGCAGCAAACATCGGACAAGGCACACCAAGTCCTTAATTCCGTCGTCTCAACGCCCTCAAAAAGGGAATTTGCGAAATATAACAGGTCCTCTTTCTGCAGGCCGCCCATTAGGACAAGATACAAATGTATCGATGTGAAAGTAAAGTCGAAAATCTGGGATAAAGAATACATTCAACGTGGTTCCCTCATTTTAAAACAAAGCTATGCCAAACTTAAAGCAGTACAAGGAAAATATATTTCTTTACTTTTCAGCATAATCTACAGCAGTGGATAAATGCCTTTCATTTCTTCGTAGCGGTGTACTGGGAGAAATCATTATGTGTTATTTTCAGCTGGTTTGATCAATTCCAAACAAACTAGAAAACTGACCAGTCAGGAAGGGCCCCGCTATGACAATTAATATAGAGAAGTGAAAAAAAACTTTGAATTCCATCCTCTTTATATTAACAATGATGAGAAATAAATGCCCAACATAAGATGTAAAGAACTGCAATATATAGGATCTCATGATTTGTAGTTGGATATGATTTTCATCCAACAATTAAAGTGTTTTTTTCTTGAGTGAGGGGATAAAACACAAAAGTTGGATAAAAATCATATTATACTACAAATCATATGAGATTCTATTTATCCCATGTTTTATACACGTACCACAATCAATGTTTACACTGTTTATTAAACTCCACATTATTTTACTTCATTATGCCTACGCAAATCCCGTTGTAAAGTCACAACTGTGGGATATCCAAAAAATATCCAATGTTTTATACACCACAATCAATGTTTACACTGTTTATTAAACTCCACATTATTTTACTTCTTTATGCCTACGCAAATCCCGTTGTAAAGTCACAACTGTGGGATATCCAAAAAATATCCAATGAGTCATATCCATGGGATAAAGGAGGTTAACATGGGATGAAATATTTTTTTTTAGAAAAACAAAGAATTGATACCAATGCAATGATACCTAGGCTTTGCCTCAACTTCAAACAAACATCAGTTTAAACCGAGGGGGAAAAATATTAGGGTGCAGCTCATGGAATGAGAGTTTAATTTGCTTCAAAACAAACATCAGTGCAGACAAAGGTGTTCATTAATCTCGATATGACAGATAGAGATAAGCCTCTAAATTTTCTGCAGCAGGCAAGATAATTGATCCCAGGGGATTAATTGTTCTGCTCTCTCATCCTTTTCTTCTAAATTTACAATAAGATTTTTTTTTTCAGAAATGACAGCATGGGGTTATTATCTGATTACCTGTTAAAATTAACAGCATTAAGGCAGAAAAAAATAAAATAAATAATTAAAAAATAAAATAGTGTGGAAGGTTAATTAATCCCAAAGGACAAATTGCACAGCCTTCCATGTATACAATGGTAACATTCTCAGCAGTTATCTCTCTTTGCCCATTCATTCTCAGCAGTTATCTATCTTTATGCATAGTTAGGAATCTACCCCACCACCCCAGCTCCAAACCAGAAGACATAGAGAACCAAACTTAGCATCAAAATATGTATTTCTGCCTACTGAACTACCATACCAAATTTGAACTTGATTTGGCAACCATAAAAAAAGTTATTCGAAAAAAACACGAAATTTGTGGACGGAAGAGTGACAGACGGACGGACGGACAGAAGGACGGACGGACAGAGTGATTACTATAGGGCACCCGCAAATCCTTGCGGGGCCCTAATTATTATTAGTTATTATAATAATTGTACTAAACAATAGAATATATATAAAAAAAAATATTGTAATTATGTAATGTTACCTTTGCTGATTTACCTTTCATGTTTTAGATTGCGCAATAAGAAGGCTATTAGTGGTGAATCCTGTTAAGTATTTTTATTTTCCAAATAAAAGCTAAATACTATTGTACTAGTAAATAACAAAACACTGTGTGGAATTAACAACGACACGCTGCAGCTATTTAATATTTGGCATATTAAATGTACAAATACATAATTATGGCATTAAGTTGGATCACATGATTTATTTATTTTAATGAAATAATTCTGAAAATTTAAATTTTCCGCTGCAAGTGTCGTCCTAAACTGGTATTTCACACCTGAGCAAATCTTTATATAGCCTTGCTAATAAACCAGTTCTTAAGAACCAGGTGACACAAACAGGTATTCGAATGAAAACCTTATATTTCCGGATAATTAATTCATTATTATACCAAGTAGATATTGACTGTCTAATTCGTCCCTCAAACGAAAGAAATCATATTTTCATTGCAGATTGATTACGTTGTTGGCATGACAACATTGGGCCAACATACGTAAAACAAGTGACCTATATTTGTTGGTAATGCGCAGTTGGGTCAGCCTTGGTCCAACATACTAATATTTCATGAATTTCGGCAAATTATTAGTTGGCGTTACAATATCTGGTCAATTTTGGGCCAGCGTTAGTAAAATATGTTTTCTTTTTTGTTGGTAATACACATTTAGGCCCAAATTTTTATGTGTCATGAATTTCGGCAAAATATTTGTTGGCGTTACAACATCGGACCATTGTTTGGCCAACAGTTAAATAAGGAAATAAAATGTTAATTATACATTCCTTTACAGTATAACTAATAATGTTGATACATATTGCAGAATAAAAATAACATGTTTTTAGCCGCAGTAAAGAAAAACAGACTGTTTGTCTGTAACAGATGCATAGCTAAGGACTGCTTCCGCTTTGCAAAAGATCGTGAAGGTGGGAGGAAGAAAAAGGAGGAAAGAAAGAAAAGAAAAGAGGCTACCCAAGCTACCGAAACCAGTGAGCCGGGCAATGAATAGACAGGCTTATGATTGCTTACGAAGGGACTTTGTCTGAGACGATTCATTTCAATTTAAAAAAAATATTTTTATTTTCCGTATATTTATTAATACTTTGCTAAGAAAGATTAAAACTTGTATAATATATTAAATATTAGTTTGCGATGCGCAAGATATCTCCTGTATTTTAATAGCCAAAGAGCAAATAGGAATTGATTGGACATGAGAGATGCAATTCAATTGGAACAACATTGAATAAGTGCGACATGCTACGTTTAGCTCATTTTGCTCTTTGCGAGTTTTTTTTTATAGGACTGTAGTGATTTGTGAAATTTATATAACTTTGCTAAAAAAAACATAAAGCGTAATTAACGCTAAATTGCGTATTAACGCTGAACTGCGTATTTACGCATTATTTTGCGAATTATTCGCATTGACATTTGCGTATTTAACGCATATTCATACAATGAGTGAAAACTCTGAGCATTCTGAAATGGCTGATGGAAGAAAATGAGGCTCCAGTGACCGATCAATACTGACAATGATGAAGGAAATGCAAAACAATATTGATTCCTTGGCATCATCTGTCGATGAATTGAAAATACGAGGACAGAAATGGTATCACAAGTTTTACACATAACTGACTGAAAAATTCTTTCCACAACATATTTTCTGTGAAATTTCATCAGTTTTTGGATCAAGCTCAGAAAGTGATCATCAAACCTGACAGTTGATATGTGAATTACCTTTTTGTGTATATAACCAAGTCACATTCATCAAGTTCGTATACACCAAGTTGTCCTTGAATTTGACATATGGATGCAAGAAGAACTCTAGATAAAGTGAATAAGAGTCAGTATTATTGGCCTCACCTCAGGAAAGGTGTACAGGACTATGTGACTTCGTTCACATTTGTGAAGAGCGCAAAAATCCTAGTAAGAAGAAGAGAGCTTACCTGAAAACTCATCTCAGCGGAGTGAAATTCGAGAGAATAGCTATTGATATCGCTGGCCCGTTTCCGAAAACAAATAACGGATTTGTGTACATCTTAGTGATTGCGGATTATTTCACTAAATTTACCGAAATATTTCCACTCCGAGACATTGAAGCCGAGACTGTAGCGAATACTATATTCCTTAGATAGATAAAAATTTATGGTTGCCCACAGGAATTACATTCAGACCAAGGAGTAGAGTTTGAGAGCCGTCTGTTTAAAGAATTGCGTAAAATGTTACAAATAAACAAGATGCGTACAACAGCATATCATCATCAGTTCAGTCAGATGGAATGATAGAAAGACTGAACTGTTAAAGATGTGCTATCTAAATATATAAATGTACATCAAAATGACTGGGATAAATTCGTTGATTGAGTTGTGTTTGCCTATAATAGTACTTTGCATGACACGACAGGAATTACTCCGTACAGAATGGTATTCGGGGAGGAGATGCGATTACCCGTAGAACTAGTGACTGGGCACGTGAATGACGAACACCATAGTTGTTTACCTTCTGAATACGTACGAACATTGGAAAATTCTTTAGGTGAACTATATAAACTTGTGAGAGATGAAACAGGAAATGATGCAATTCGGCAAAAACGTTACTATGACCGAAATGTGCGCGAGACAAATTACGAAGTTGGAGATCTAGTGCGGACTAATCAACGCCCAATTCTTAAATGAATTAAAGCAAAACTCGTTAGAAAATGGACTGGACCATGGATTGTTCAGAAAAGACTTAGTGATGGTTGGTTCCAAATAAAACATGCCAAGAATTCTAAGCCAGTAGTCGTACATTCCAACAATATGAAGCCGTACCGAGGGAATAAACAGTACCCTTCGACACGCGACCCCCAATATACAAGCGACCCCGAATATACAAGTGACCAGCTGCAGAGGGGACCCGCTACGCATCGCCGCACATCAGCCAGACGACGAAGACCTAACCCTTTCAAGATGCCGCGAAACTTACCACCCGTCCCAGACAGCAAGTCCCCGGCCCCGACCGCTAAGGATTTCAACTAATCAGAAGACGAAGTGAGGATGACGAAACGAGGAAGGGTACTTAAGAGCCCAGCCAGATTCAGAGACTGACCACTTTCGAATTCTTTTTCTAAGCGGAGGGCTGTATGTGATATTTGCGGTATACAACTTTGTTCAGTTAGGGCCTTAAATCAACATTGCAGAGAACAGCATACATCTTCATTGAAAATTGTGAAATGTAGTTTTTGCCAGAGACCATTTCGACGAATGTTTAATTTACGAAGACATATGTGTAGTGTACATAACATCACAATGGACTGTGCAAAGCCGGAACTTGCAAAGTGCGGAAAAGCTGATATAATTCGAGAGGAATTTGCTGAGTCGAAGAAACCAGTGTACATAACGTTAATGGACAGTCAGTATAGTGAAATGTCTTCGGACGAGCTGGAATATGAAGATTTTTCGTCAGATGAGGACGCTCTTGAAGAAATGGAAGCAGACACAACCATGTGACACTTTTTCTGTGACCTCTTCATTTCTTGAACGAGTGATTCGCGACGAACCTGTTGTGGATGATTTTGTGGACAATCTTCTTTCGCAGGACAGTGATATGGACTGTACAGATCGCGATGATAGTGATATGGACACTAGTGAAGTCGCCGAATCGAATGCGTCGAGGACTACGATCATATTGCTAACCATGGTGAAGACAGAGACTACCTATCCGGATGGCCAGACGGAAACCGTAAGAAACACCATTATTTCTCATTCGGACAACGTGGATCCCGACAATCTTGACTTTTCAGAGATCACGATGGAGATCCTGACCGAAGTACCCATTCACTTCAACAATCGGAATGTGAAAGTTATTGATCTGTGATGGACATTATTGAGTGAACATTGTATTATATCTTGTAAATATTTGACTGTTTAACATATGCTGGTTTATTAACGTATATCATATGTGTTAATATTGATTTCAACTTTGGTTTTTTTAGTTACGTTTGAGCGGAGTCAAAACTCTTAAGCGGGGGAAGTTGTAACACTTAAAAATTCCAGTCTTATTTGTTTATTATTAAATTGGTTACCTATCATTTTCCTTATTTTCAGTCACCCGTGCTATTTTTAGAATTGTTTATACCCAGTCACGCAGAAGGAGTGATGCCCCATCGTTTATACCCGATCACTCATTAGGAGTGATGATATTCCTATATGTATATATATAGAGAGAGAGAGAGAGAGAGAGAGAGAGAGCGATAATTTAATACAGTGCAGTGCGTTTTTGACTACGTTTAGACTAAACTGGAATATTCTTTGGAAATTTGTTGATTTTATATCTATATCGAGATTTAACATGTATACAAAACATCGGACTTTTCATTCCCAAGGAGGAAATTAATCACCTGGGGCGATCAGTGATTAAATATTAAGAAGCTTAATGGTTTAATTAATAACATTAAAATGGGAATAATTGCTCGGTCTGCGTTACCGGGGCATTTGATGATTTTTTGAAAGAATATTCACATGAGTTTTAAACAACTTAAGATTAGATTATATCGGTCACATATTAATCACTCTGTAGTTTTTCTAATACATGGTTGTTCGTTTGAGTGTGAAAGCGAACTCGTTGTTGCAAAATCTTGTGTCGCTTTAGCGCAACTCAGAACATATGTAATTGAGTAACAGTTAGAAGGTGCTTTTATTAACAATAAGACTATTATTCGAAATCAATCATCTTCACATTAAAGATGTGAAATCGTAACCTGAGAATGTGGCTAATAAATTAACCTGTTGAACACGCTAAACTTCTATAGTTATGAACAGAATAATTCATAATATATTATAATTGAAAGTTGAAAGGCAAAGGAAATTTGTTCTTGAGAAATACGACTACATTATGCAATGCAGTCGATCGCCATAGAAATCATCAAAGTACTGCAAGTGTCGACATATTTCTTATTTCTTTGAAAGACCATAATAGTTCACTTGACTTGCAGACTTTAATTTAGCGACATATCTGCCTCCAAAAAAATAGATGCGCTTCTCAAAGTTATACATAAGTGCGTTATTGGGGATTTTCTTTATTGCTAATTGTATGAAAATTGATAAAAAAAAAAAAACCTTTTCATGGAAGTTGTGTATTATGAGGTTGTATTGCAATTTAATTTACTTACAAGGTTAGCTACAGCCAGTGGAATACTAATATTAGGTGAACAATGAATACCTAATATATTAAAATACAAGATAAAGAGTTTCCAGAACTATACTACTATGCAATTGCATTTGTATGGCTGTAGGTGAGGAGGTAAACATGTATCGATGTACATACAATGTATGCACTGGACATCCGGACTGTGGCTACATACGATACCCATGATAGTCCTTTAATACACCAATGCGCAGTTTGATCTAGACACTGACCAGTTTCAAAACTTCTTCGAATTTCCCATAATTCCAATTTACGCAAGCGCAATTGAAGTTTTTTTTTCAATTTTATTTATCGACCCACTGACATAAAAATAAGGATTTTCCATATTATTACTTCGTCGAGAGAGGTAATATTCATTTCTGTTAATAAGGTTATTTAATTCACGTTACTTAGCGGTGTCTCTATAAAACAGCACCATCTGATGTAAAATTTACATGCTCGCTTTTGCATAAATTCTCCCGCTGATCTTTTTTTTTTTTTTCGCTGATTAGATATTATTTTGAATGTCCAAATCTACTCGTATCATTAAACAATATCAGACGACACACATTTCCCTGTAGAAAGTTCAGAGATGCCATCAATTTTGACTAATTACTAAATTTTGTCAGCACGTAACAATTCTAAACTTGCACATTGTAGTGTATTACGGATTCGAGCCGGGTCCGGTTTGAATTTTAGTAGAGACGTGAGTTCCCGCCATTCTGGAAAGTTTCAATGTTTACATGTGCTCCGTGCACATTTCGTTCAATACCTAGTCCATCGGCGCTCTAAAACCACAAAGTAAGTTCTCATTCATTTTCTAGAGTCAGTCAATCTATATGTTTAAGCTGTCTGTGCTAGTAAATCGTTTGAAACGTTATGGATGTAGTTGCATTCAACGCACGTGTTAACCTAGACAGTAAGGGTTAAATATGTACTTTTATCATGTGTTCATTCATTATGTCATGCGGGTGGAATTCACTTTCTTATTGATACCTTTTATGCAGTTATAAATCTATCGTCATTTATGTTGTCAATCTAGTCATTTGATATTTGTTTACTTACAGTTTATCTCTATTAAATTTCTATGGAAAGGCATTACTGCCATATATATATATATATATATATATACATGTGTACAGAAGCCCATGTTTCCAATTACTAAAGTCCATTTCAGTATTATTCAAAGAATTTATTTGATCTATAAGTTGAATTAGTACAGATAATCTGATGTTTTGATAACGTATGGTGTGCCATTCCTGTAGTTTTAATGTGACTACTGTGTGCATGTTTTTAAGAGCATGTTTGTTTATGTTTCAGTTTTTAACCCTCTCCGGAGGTATGTTTAAGAAATAAAGGACTGCACCAGTTGAGTTCTCTTGTTACGCCACACACATAGTCTTCAAAAATATTGAAATATTTAAATAAGAAGTTATCTTAGAGAAAAGGTTACGTGTTTTGTAGGCGTGTTCGGTAAAAAAAAAAAAACAATTCCTGACATGAATCATGAGTTCATACTGTTTATAACAATGCTTGCTACCCTTTGAAAATTTAACTCGCCATTTAAAGACATTTTTGAAACGATTACACAAACTGTGTTCGACAAATAGTTTTCCTAAAACATTTTCTTCTTTTCTTTTTCTAAACATGTTTAATATACAGGCTTTCAATCACAACACGTTTTTATAACAAAAGCAGAACTGAAAGTTTAGTCATTATTATCGTTTGACACCATATCACATATATTTTCAACCCGCACCAACAACGGAAGACCTACTCGTTGTTTTGCCACGAGCTCTGCTCTAGTTTATTTTACTGATTGTAATACACATTTACATTTCTTTAAATTGCGTTTATATCATGAAAAGGAATTAGTTACTTCTAAAATATAATATTGAAATTTACTTAACGCTACTAAACAAGGAAAAGTGGATTAAAACTCGGAAACGCTACAAATACTTTAGAGCGATCAGCCACATTGCCAACACCTTTTCTACGACTGTGATTCAACACCGTTTAAATCTAGCTGTTGTTAAGAGTTTTATAATGTTAGTAGTAGTCCTAGATGTTATTTTCTTTGTACAGGATTATGTGACTTCAGACCCACGACAATTATTTCTATCGTCCTGAGGAAGTTGTCCTTATCAATCGTTTGTGTCGTAGGCCATTTCTAGTGCACATTAATGTATAAATTAGATAGAGAAAGGCTATTTAGAGGATTATTTGAACAATTCATTAGTTAAAATGTAATGACTGCTCGCACTCAGAAGAAATCACCCCAAAGTTTGAAAGGATACTATCGTAGTATATTATATTGAAAGTTAAATGTAAGACTTATCATTGATCGGTAAACTTAATAAAAATTAGTTCGTACTAATAATGGCAATTTACTATCCCGTTTACAAACTATATGTACGATTGATATGTTAAACTTTATATTATAAATTTTTAATCCTTAAATAGTTCAATTCCACATAAAAAATCAACTTTTATATTCTTACATTATAGTTAAGCACACTGATGTAGTGTAGCTAAAATAAATATGTTTACCCGAACAAGTTAACATTCAGATCGTTACAATCAATTGTTATCTCATTCATATTTTTTTCTTATGTACGTAAAGCAACCAAATGAATTATATTAAATGTGATCTTAAACTAGATAGATCTTTCAGAATATAAATCTATTACAAGTATGCTTACTTTGAAACTTATTGAATAAAACAATATTGCTTTAGAAATAATTTTAACTTGTACCGTTTGAAATTTAACGTACGAGTTAGCTTTCGTTGGCTTTTTTTGTACATTGTTAATTCGTACCAAATGCGACCGTTTTTTAAAAAAAAAATAAAAACTCAATGTTTGATCTTTTGTTCAAGCAGAAAAAAGTTTCTACTTTTATTCAAGCGAACATGTTAAAAGAAATATGTCAAGTTTATTTGTTTGACTTAGGAAGCAACGTTGAGCGAATTACTTTAATACGTGTAGCAGATATAAAAAGAAAACCAATCCGACAAATGTTGATTTTTCCGATTTAGTTTTTAGTTTCAAATATTTCATTGCTAAAACAATGTTGCATCTTCGTACGTAAACTGCTGTTAAAATAAGATATAAAGTCACCTTAAAATTGTTGAAAAAGAAATATATTTCCGCCTTAACAGGTGAAAAGAACAACGATTACCCTTCATGTGCCTTAAAATTAATGGTCAACAGTGATTACGTAACTATATAGATATGGTTGTCACCTGTTTGCCCTGCGGCCAGGTCAGGTACATGATAATCGCCGCACGTTCGGACCAGTATTTCTGTTATGTGTACTTACATGCATTTCTCGACAGCTGTTCGTTCAGGATAGACCTACATTAGCGGCTTACTATGACTTTTGTTCTCAATTCGTTATTTGTGTGCTCATTAAGAGTACGATAAATTCTGGAGGTATCCTCCAGTATTTCAATGAATATGTTTGAACAAATGATAAATAACCGTTTATCGTATATTGTTGACACTTCAAACATACAACTAAAATTGTCTACCTATAATGGTTTAAAAAAATGAACTTCGTTAAATATTTGCCGGAAAACGACAAGGACGGGCGAATGCACGTATATACATGTAATTACGTTACCAGTGTAGAAACTAAAGAAGAAAGTTTGCTGTTAAAATTTTTGTTATTAATGTTGAATAAGCTGTCCTTTAATGTTTTAAACTCTCGTATGGCTACTTATTTATTACGATCCTTTGATGGTTAAGTCTTTTGACAACCTGATCGTGATCGAATAGGTTTTACAAAGATTACAATTAAAAATTAAATTAATAACCGCTGAACAGCAGATGTCATGCCTCTGCAGTTTTAGTATATTTGCGTTCAAGACATAAACAAGGTGTTTACTTGAGGGTAAGGTTGAGAAATAACAAATTTAAATCGAGGACGATTTTTGTTTTTGAAATCTTTCCAAAAAAGAATTTTTTAATGTTTCTAAAGAAGTTTTTATCGTGTCATTAAGTTGAAAGTACCACTGTTTAGGGATATCCGTCAAATAAAAAGGAAAAGCAGACAAAGCTGCAGATTCCTACATATTAAAATATGCCACCATGGCCATCAAAAGAGACCACCATTGACTAGCGGGTTCAGCCTGGGGGTATGGAGACAATTTGATAACATTCGGCGCGTGCCGAATCTCCTGTGGCGGCGCATGAGTGGATGATAGTGAATACGGTGGTAATGATGCTGTTACGTTAACCGAATGAGCTAAATGAGGCGTTGCAGTTGAAGTTACAAAAGTAATATTACTTGTAGCTGGTCCTAAGGATGGCCTTGCCGGCACATCAGGAGATAGCCTATCCGAGGAGGGAGTAGCCAGGCCACTCAAAAGTCTCCTCGCCCTCTGCAGGCCTTGCATCCTGATGGATGGTGGCGCCGTTGGTGTTGCCCCGATGGCGGTAGTTGGAGCCGACGTCGGTCTAATGGGAAACATTCCCTGGAAGTTGTTTATGGATTTGCCATTCCCAAGATCCATTTCCGAAGATTAAGTATTCTCCACCAGATTGTTATATATAATTTTGACTTAAGTTGTGGGGAAGCTTGGGTTGTGAGGGCAAATGGACCTTAGTACTTGCTTTCAGCTTCTATTGTCTAGCCTTAAAAGAAAACAAGTTGTATGTCGTTACAATTTTATTAATGAGAAACCGCAACTCTACACAACAGAATAAAACAAATTAATAAACAACAATAATTCAATCGATTTAACAAAATATCCTGAAAAATAAATAATTAATAACATTTTAAATTCTAAGTTATAACATCTTAGTTGCGCTTACTTATAAATACTATTTCTAAAGCTAAGATGATTTGAACTACACATACGTACCTTAAAAGAAAACAAGTTGTATGTCGTTACAATTTTATTAATGAGAAACCGCAACTGAGGTTGTCAGGGCTCGCATGGCCATTTTATACCCCAGAACCGGTTTCCATGACGTTTCCACAACTTGTTAACTTTCTTAGTACCCATGCGACTTGACCGCATGTGGTCATCCTGTGATCACTGTTTCATAATCTTAATTAAAAGTTTACTCCTTTGCCAAATTTCCAAATTCTGACTTCATAACACCAATATCAGCATTGGCTTATAATAATAAACTTTATCGAAATTCAACATTTTTATCTTTATTCAAACAGTGATCACGTACATGAAATATTTGATGAATTAATTAATAATCCTAGTGCTTGGTCCCAATACTTAAATGTAATCAAAAATTAGGTAACATGTTGACCGTCTTTTTAATGCTGACTATCTAGAATACACAATTTGTAAACACAGATCAAGAATATTCCACTACTGACGTATAAGTTAAGTAACTTTTGACCTTGCACTGGATATAAGAAATAGGACCTTTAAAATCAGTGAATGCTATGAATATACAGTCAAATATAAAAATAATATAAAAATTCTATATTACTTGGTCACAGTACCAGTTAAAAGTAGCATAAAAGTTGGTACTGTGATTATGAATGGGATTAAAATAACCATCGGCTTCTAATAGTATAACACTACCACGGGTATCTTACGTAACTAGTGTACACGTTAAGTAAAAGTCTTAAGTGATCGTATAGTGGTTTTATTCGACAAAAAGCAAACTAAATACACAGTCCCAATTTGTTTGAGTGTCTCATTCACTGTCGTATTATGTTCAGTAAACCCTTGCTGTATCGTACCAGCAACAATATTTGTGGCTTGTTCTAAACTTTCAGTCATGTTTACCAGACAATAAATACCCAAAAGAATAATAGAATAAATAAGAATAAATCAAGAGTAGATGAGACTCGGACTTACAAAACAGGACAGTAAAGAATAATAAAATTGTCTTACCGTGACTGGTTAGATAAATCCAAAGTCTTTTAAAGAAGGTACGAATCCTGGTCGCTGGCGCCAATCACCAGTGTTCGATTATATAATGATAGGTAACAAGGGCTATTTTGTTACAGTAGTGGAAATTCAACAATTACGTTTTCTCGAATAATTATTCCGTTGGTCAGCCAGATTCAATAAAACAGATGCAGAATGGGCAGTACCATGATCTGCAAATAAAAATAACAAATAAGGACTAAATCAATGAAATTTTAATAAGGTTATGAAACAAATAACAAAAATAATATTATTTCTTGTGATTAACAGTTCAGATCTAATTTCACAGTTCTTTCAAAAGATAGTTTAATTATAGTCAAGTGTCCTTTAAAATCAAAGATAATAGTAAGAGAATTAAAGTCACTGTCCAAACGTTATTAAACACGGGGTAAGTCGGGAGTCTCTGCACATAGGAACCTTCCTCACTGGTGGTGTGTTAAGGACTGATCTCTACTGACCAAGTACGAATAGTTATAATCAGATATGAATGTCTTAAGATGACAGAACATTTTATCATTGCTCGATGGTCTAGTTCTAGATAGAGGCAAAGAGGACAGGACGTCGAGGATGTTGAAGTTTTCCATCATCAAGAGAGGATTTAGATAATCTGAATTTTTCCTTTGGCAACTTGCACCCGTTCGAGATACCACCGGTACAATAATAATTATCAAAACGAGAGTTTTTAAAAACATGTCTTGCCCGCACTGTTCCTTTTATCCAGTTCACACATTCCAACGGATTACATGTAGGACATCGAAGCACGCCCAAATGGTTCATATGATCCAAGGAACAAGTGATTCGAGCTCATGGATGACTTTTTCTATATCGGCTCTTTGTCATTTCAGTGCTCTGTACTCCACTGGTCGAAGACACAGTCCACGTTTCGTTGGGACAAGCATTTCTTTGCCTGGTGATCGCTAATATTGTCTAATGCTCACACACAGATTACCTTGTTGAATCGTACTGAAAACGTTGGAGCCCATGTGGTAGTTTACATTTTCATTATTTTTCGCAAAGCTGTATCGTTCCTACCAAGAGCGAGTGCAAATGTTTTAAGAAGGTTTAGATTAAAACTAGTTCCCGTCTTTGTTGCTTACCAATTGCTTACCCTAATCGGTCGGACGCCAAGCCGTCTGCAAAGGCGCCTACCAACTGACCTTGCACAGAAAGGTCCTCCTTCCGGGAAGACCTCCTCTGCTAAATTTAAAAGCCTCTCGGCATAAACTTAAACATTTTCATCTTTATTTTGCCTGCATTTTAAAAGTAGCATGAAAGCATGCTGCGAGTCAGTCACTTCCGCGAATCGCGCAGATAACTCCTTTTTTAATGCATCCAGCTGCTGCTGTCCACCGGGTGCATTAGTAAAAAATCTCTGTATGAAATCGGATACGGCCCCCTGCTTGTCTTCAAAGCCAACAGCCCTACACGGTATGCTGTACATTAAGTAAGATATGCACATTTTTTTCAATAGACTTAACCCAGTCCAATCGTCACTGACCATTGAGTGCGAGTAGGTGATATTTCATTTTTCTTTCAAAATACATTTTCCCGTAATAAAATTCCCGTTTATAACACAGCACAAAGAAAGCCAACAACAGATCCAATTAAAATACTACTTTAATAGTCACTGCCCCTGCCCTGTTTTCGCCACAATTTACCTGACCAACGCCTTTTTATTTTACAATAGACAAAGATTATTACAATTATAATCATTGCAGAAGCTACACCCATTAATACATATGCCCAAGTAGGTAATCCCCAGAAATCGAATAATGGGGGTACTGAATTTACCAGTTTTAATTCTTCAACCAGTTTGTCCATGCTAACCATTTCAAGATCATTTAATTTTTCAGGAATAGATATATTGTTTAAATTATCAAAATTGGAATGAACAGGTTTCCATAATTGGATGGCAGACACGTTATAAGATTGCATGAAAGTTGTCAGAAGGTTTGTCGCATTATATTTACTTTCTTGGTGATAATGAGGGGGTAATGTCATTGCACTTGTGACGGCTGAACAGGACTGATCAAGGGTCACAATTTGGATGGGAGGACGTACAATGACATCGTAGCTAATGTATTTTTGCCATCCCCACATAACTTTACGAAATGTAATTTTTCTGATGTTGATACCACCCAATGTCCATTATTTAAATAAGTTGCCCGGGGCAATACAGACTTAAGCTGAACAATTACTTTACAATATTTTCGAACTTTTTGAACTTCTTGAAGAAATAACGCCGTGACACATAATCTTGAAATGCTAGTCTTATAAACTGGACTTCGCGCGAAACAGAACCCCATTAAAGGATTAGAACAGCTTTTTAATTCTTCGTTAGATAACAACATGTATTGGGTTCGCTCTGTATTGATAGCAATCGCATTTGATTCGAGCTTGTATTGTGCAACCATAGAACAGCCATTTGTAATGACGGAGTTACTTTGATTTGTCATAAGTGCGGGTATGTTATGAATTTTGTAAACATGATAAGTGTCCTGCGCGTCTAATAGTGGGATAGATAAAATAATCAACAGTTTGTTATCCGCGGTTGTCGATGTACGTGTAAGAAATTTATAAAAGGACCATAAATCTTCATCTGGGTTTCCAGGTAATCTCAAAGTCCGGGGTAATTTAGTTTTAATGGTAAGTAATAAATCTTTTAAATCATGAGGAGCCATTATACTTGGTGTCAAATGTCCGATTGCCAGAGCATTTAGTTGAATATACAAATGTTCGACATGAGTTCTTACTTCGGAAGTCATTACTTGAATTTCCTGTACGGCTCTATTAATTCGCAAATATGAATTGACAAAGTAATCTAATTTATGAAGTTGTTTTTCAATACCGGTCGTAAGATTTTTCAATTGGTCCGACAGAGTTACTAACGCGCCTAAAATTTCATTGATCTTTTGTCGATTTTCTCGCACTGCAAGTCGAGTGCCATTAATTAACGTTAGGCTTTCTTGTATTACGTGAGTAATTTTTCGTTGGTTATTGGCCAAATTATTTATATTGTTACGTATCCCCTGTAAATCATCTTCCGACACTGTTCCAAATAGAAAACTAAAAGCTTTACCAATAATGGGTAAGAGTGATCGTCGACGACGATAACCCGTAAGATCATGTAAAGGACTCAGAATTTGGAAATTATTATAAACAGCGTCTTGAGCAGTTCTTAAATTTATTATTTCTAACTCGAACCCTTTAAGTGTTTGGAAATATTTGTCTTTAAGATGAACATCATAGAATTTGACAAGAACATTATTTATCCTATTAACTTCATCCAGAGCGGAATATAGTTTGTCAATGGACTGATCATAAACTGACAAATCGATAACCATCGTTACAAGCCAGCGACTTCGTGTGGTTGAAATTTCATGGGATTGTTCAAAAATTACATTTTCTCTTACTATCATACTGTTGCCGTTGGTCAGCCAAATCAAGATTAAGAAAGGCAGAATGGTCGATGCCATGATCTGCAATACAAAAAAATATTAATAAATGACATAAATTACGTTTTTTAAATATTGATAAAATTTATATTAGCCGGTCACACAAAACTCATATACCGGAGGATCAACTTTGTGGGATCTGCTTGACAGATACCTGTCGACCGATAAGGTTCGCCCAGCAGATCCCAAAAATCATCCCCGAATACGTTTCGTAACACTTCATGTCCCCCAAGGAACCTCAGGGCGTCCCTGTCGTATATGTCATACTTAGGGACGGTCTGAGAATGTTCCGTGAGTTTCAAGAACACCGATATATCCCCCATAACTTCTTTATGTTTATGGGTTGGCTGACCGTTGGGTTCAAATGGCTGGACAGCCAAAATGTCTCCCAGGTCAGATGAGGTTCCGAAAAGAGGATCGAGACGAGCGTGTCTATGATTGATTTTATATTTACGGATGTAGAAATCCGTACTGACGGCATTCAGGGGTTGTTGATACGTCGTCGAGGGGCATATGCGTGCGTCCCAAACGCACTGGTGGCCGGAGGGCGTCTCTAACCACTCCAGAATCTTGGTTCTGGGCCACATGAACCTACTGTCCCGTTCGATTTGCTCGATCAGGTAGCGTAATGGTCTATTGCAGGAAGGTAAGACTAACGGCCTTACTTCCTCAGAGTGTGACCGGACAGAATTTGACAGGAGGACAAGCGCATTTAAATTCTTAAAAACTACGTTCAATTTCTGTTTATGCTCGTCTTTAAAACACTTATCTAGATATTTATCAAGGATGTGCACTTGCACAACGGGCGGCAGGGACTTCAGCGACATCATGATCTGTAACGGAAATGAAAAGAGAAGGTTATGCGCAATTCGAAATTCAAACACATAGTTTACATAAGTCGAATGGCAGTTTCCAATAGGAATCTGAACTTATTCTCAGCCGATTTTGGTTTACGAGTGGTCTTGGGTTTAATAATGATTTTTTCATCAGGGACCCTTCTCAACAAAGCAAATTTCTCGATAGCCTTTATCCATTTCTTAAATTCTTTAGGATCTCCCTCAAAAGGTTTGAGTTGCCCCAAAAGCCTGACCAATGTTATCTACTATAGAAGTTGCTAACCCTTGCATTGCGTTAAGAAAATCTTCTTCACCCATGTTAGTTCGCGTTGTGTTTAGTGGCAAAATACAGAACAAAAACTTACCAGAGAGAATGTAGAAGATTCCGAATTAAATTTCCTTGGCAAGTTGAACCCGTTCGTGATGCAACTGACGCTGATAGATGCAGCATATCCTGGTCACGGCACCAACGAGGATCTATAACACAGCACAAAGAAAGCCAACAACAGATCCAATTAAAATACTACTTTAATAGAGTTAACAAAAATACTATAGTAATTGAATAATTACAATAATAAGGCAAAAACAATAAAGAAAAACAATTAAGGATTTTACAATCAAAGAATAATTGTTGACAATAATTTAAAGTCTTTTAGAATGTCAGGGTCACTGAACAAGAGTAATGAAAAATATAATAATAAAAAGTCAGACAACACTTTGGGAAGCCGGGTGTAACAACAGAGGGAGACCGTTCCTCACTGGTGGTGGGTTGAGGACTGCTTCACTCTGTCCATGTCAGTTCGTATATACGGTCACTAGAAACGCCCCCTTGTCACTGATGCGTGGGAATTAACGTGGTCATTACTTTTGAAGCTCGTAAACTGTCCATAAAAGATCCAGTCGTTAAAATAAGTTTACACAGTCTTTGTATAGTATCCATGTGTAGTAATTAGTTTAACTGTCAATTAGCCACACTCGAATGACAACAATTGTCAGAACGTCCTGGTCAGTGAGTAGATCATCGAGAAGAGTGTTGGTTCACCAGTAACTGTGTCCTTGATTGGCGTCCAGGTAGCGGTCTTCACGGTTCTGCTCTGTTGCCCCCGGCACGTGTACAAGTACGTCCTTGTCTAAGCGCTGCACTCTGCACGGTCGAATGACCTCTGTCATTCATGCGTCCAGGTAAACAGACTACTATAAGAGTACAAGTAAACAGCTAAAACAGGAATTAATATTAAGTCATTAAATAGTACATAATTGTTATGACAATTAAACACAATTAAAAATGGGGTCAATTGTGTTACACATTGTTATCCACCGAACCAAGGATCCAACCAGGAAGCACATCCTAACCAGGGGGCAAATAGGAACCAACATTCTCTCCCTGAAAAGACAATGTGGCCTTACTTAGAATAAATTCCTTATCTGTCGAAATCTTACTGTTCAAATAAGAACAAACAAGGACAATTAGGATTATAGAATTTTTATTAACTAACATATCATCAAAAGGAAATTAGTCATCTATGTCTAGGTCGAGATCGTCCTAATCACCTTCTTCGAGAACGGGCACTCCTCGTCACTCTTGCGGCCCGAGGTGGGCGAAAGGCGAGTTGGGTAATACCGCCAGCGTACCTCTACGTTGTTGTTTAAGTCTAGGTAGGCCAGTTCATCGTCAGAGTCCGAAAAGTCTTGGTACAGTTGGTAGGCTTTTACCTCCCAGATTATGTGGCCACTCAGGAGAAGGGCCCGTTCAACTGCTGGCTTCAGTTGGAGGCCAGCCAGACGACGGCGTTGTACCCCCGGATCCGCTCTGCAACAAACCTGTTCTTCCACAGTCGATTGCTGCAGTGGTTTTTCTTCAGGTTGTTGTTGTACCTGCTGCAGCAGGATGTTCAGTTCTGGGCCTTCTTCAGTACCGCTTGTGACTTATTTCCAATGGCACAATAGTGCGCGGGGCAGGGGTGGTTAAGAGGATTTAAAGCCGGGGAAGGGTTAGGCAGATAAGGCGCGACAGGTCTAAGCCTGTGAAAAACCACCTCTTCCGCATCTCGAGTTGGGACAAACTCCTTCCCTAACCGCATTTTAACCTCGGTATGAAAGTTCTGTATCGAAAGCGCGCTATCCGCGACAGCCGTCAGCGTAGTCGGCTTTTGATGCATGATTTTAATTTTCATGTGATCGTCGGACATACCGTCAATGAATAATTGTACTTACTGGCGTTGTACCTCGGGAGGGTCAAGACTGCCAAATGCATCGAGGGCAAGTCGTGAGAGTCGACTGCTGTACACTTGGACATTTTCGTCAGGATTTTAAACAAGAATGCATCAGCGTGATATTTGTCATTGCATTCCCCAAATCTTAAAGAATAAAGAAAATTGTCTTACCGTAGCTAGTTATATAAGTCCAAAGTCTAAAAGAAGGTACAAATCCTGGTCACGGCACCAATCAGCCCGTATAACACTACCATGCGTATATTACGTAACTAGTGTACACGTTAAGAAAAAGTCTTCAGTGATCGTTTAGTGGTTTTATATGACAAAAATCAAACTAAATAAACAGTCCCAATTCGGGGAAGTCAGAGAGAGATGTGGTTATATATATTTCTTTGACTTTCCTTTAAAGCAATTATAGCCTTTGATGGACACATACTATTCGTGGTTCAATTAACATGGAAGGTACACCAAATAAAGGTATTTTATTTACAAGAGCATTCGATACTGATTGTGAACTTAAATAATAAAGTCAAATCACAATAGTCCAAAGAATAATATATAACGTCAAATCAGTATAGTCAAAGTTATAGAATATGCAAATTTATAAAGTCCAATCACCAGTGTTCGGTTATATAATTAAAGCTAATAAGGGCTATTTTGTTACAAAAGAACCACTGATTTATCATTTCACTTAGTCAGAACAAGAATCGAATTAAAGTTCAAACTTCATTCACTACTAGTGTCATATGGATATGAAGGTAGGGAGGGATAAGGAAAATAGCGACGTTAAAGCCCGGGTTTATTTATTTTAAACACATCCTTTTTCACTGGTGTAATGGTTTCAATTTTTTGAAGCCCGGAATTTTTAATTTTTTAAACACACGTCTTTTTAAACTGGTGTAATGGCTTTTATTACTGGTCTGTATACGTCGGTGTGAGTAGACGCAAGGTGTTTCAGTGGCTGTGTATACGCTGGGGTATGAGAACTTGGTAAACTGGAGATGTTTGTTGTCCGTTGAATGGTAGTGAAACTCTCTGCAGGCAGCTCCTTTGATGGTACAATAGCAAACCCTACTGGGTTAAAATCAGCAGATGGTTGAATTATTTCCTGCTTTATTCCTATAGGTGCTGCAATGGCTAATTCACATTCCTGCTGCTGTAGTATTTTCTTGCGTAGGAGATTCACATCAAATTTCTGAAGATAGTATTTCTCAACTTCTAATATTTCGTGGCCATGGCAACAGGAATGGGAGCTGGTGCAAGGTGGTATTGATAATTGTCGCGTGGTGAATCCAACCTCTCTTTTGAAACAAAATTGTCACGTGGAAGAGGCGAAAAAAAATATAAAATACGGAAATACTTTACCTTCATCATGCGGACTCTTTTGTATTTTGTTTTCCGTTTTAAGATGTGAAGGGAAATCTTTTTGTGATATTTTAAATTTATTTACGAATAATTAAAAATTTAACGAAGAAATTATTACTCATTACATCACAAATTTAGGATGTCTTAGTATTTAGATAGTAACATTATAATTATTTCTCAAACAAGCGTGAAACAAGGAGGATGTCTGACAATATTGATATTGAAGAAGAAAATATTAGAACAGTAAATAATGCACCTCGACAAAATTTTCTTCATCTAAAATTTTATCATTTCCTGTTGGATTTCTATTTTATCCATGGGTTCTGTTGAACTATCACGTATAAATTATATGGATTGCAAACATGTTGCAACAGAGATACCTAAGTTTAATGCAGATATAAGTACTTTTCTACGAAATCCTATGTTACTTTCGAAAAATAATTCTGTTGAATTGATAAAATAGTCTTACCTTAATCACTGTAATATACAATTCTGCAGTTTCGATCTTCGTCTTTAAAGTATGGGAAAAACATTATGTTTACAAATACTATTATGTCGATAAAACAAATAAGTCTTACATGTATACATAATTATAAAATTTTACATTTAACTATTTGTGTAGAAAATTATGAAATGTATAATTCGTTAGTTTGTTTTATATGGTATAAGTATGAAAATAAATGCTAAAAAAAACCCGTTTGTTGTTGTTTGTTTGTTTTTTTTACTATTTTGGTTGGCAAAATCATATTTGGAAATTATCTTTCACAATCACAGTCCTCAACATGCATGGGAGATACCGCCTCACTATCATTTTGCTCTTTCCCCGCGGTATCTTTCTTCTCTTTTTCGTTTGGTCCAGGACCCTGTTCTATAGCAGAGTCCATTGGTGATGATAATGTAATAAGTTTCTGGAAAAAAGCAACACACTTTTAAATATACATGAATGTATATATTTTTCAAACTTTAATATATATATAATTGAAAAAAAAACATGCATGTACACCGTATTTAAACGCTTACCAAAATATTAAAAAACAATTCTTCTCGATTCATCTTGATGCGGTGTTAAAAGTGCTACACAATCTACCTATATATATATTTACATATGGTGGGTAATATACGTTTAAAAGAGTGTCATAATAAAAGAATCGCATGTTGACACGTTTGTCAATTTTAGAAGTATCTATCTATATTCCTAAACAAAAAAGTAATTGTTCACACCGTTCATATGTAATTTACATAGCCTAATGGACACATGGATCAAGTAAATGATCAAATATGGACATTTTATATGTTTACCAACTCCTTTTCAAATTACCTACTTTTACCATGCACTTTTACCATTCCCGCCAAAGTCTAGGATCTGGTATTGGGTAAATCTAGATTTGAGTTTTATCGACAATGTCAAATAAACTTCGGTAAGCAGAAATATAACAGTTGTCCTCTTCGACTTTAAAATATTACCCTGGGATACTAACGTTGTTGACAAATACACCGTCCTGACGGGCCTTAAATGTTTGAAAAATAAAAGGGTTCTTTCGATAATTTCCCGTTTGTGCTTCCGTAGACACTAGTCCGACCACGATTTTACTGGGACATTGTGTTAGATATATGTTATCCCATATAAATCTCGTTTGTCCTGAAGCGATGGAAGTTAATTTTACATCAATGTTGATTAAGGGATATTTTGCAGTGGTCTTTTCTTAAGTCTTATTATGGCCTACAATGATAAGTGGAGTCCCGTGGCCGTGTATTATCCTGACTTTTACGTATAACAAACTTCTTTTAAGGTCGATATAATCCGCACTGCCTGGAACGGAAAACTCGGTGGTTCTAATGGTGGTTGAAGTGGTCGTTTCATTCTGCGCTTCAGTCTACCAAAAATCAAGCCTTTGCAAACCAAATTTCATGCTCTTTCAACAAAGATCTTCTTTAGTTGGGGTAGACAGACTTGAGTAATGTCGAGCCCTAATACATAAACCCTTCGTAGCACAAGGACTTCAACGTTTTTCATCTGATCGGCAATGTCTCCGCACGTCAAGTTGCCTCTAGTGTCCTTACATTCAAGCCTCCTCCCCTTGGTCCGAATGCATTTGCGCCATAAATTCCCGTGTACTAGTAAAACCACTAACATAAAACCTAATACAGCCCTCATTTTCTTGGATGGTACAGGGATGGCGGGGAATTTATTTTTAGGGTGGGATCATTTAAAAATGGAGGGGAGGGCAAGATTAGATTTATTTATTTTGAACTGTTTAAAAACCAAAGAAGAAAAAAGGGCTTTCATATCTAAACCAAAAAACTATAGCTAAAAAAAATAAAATTTGTTACTTATTTCATAACCCCGTTGTATTAAAAAAAATCACTGAAGGTCCAGGCAATTCCATTTTAATCCCACGGCGATAGTGTAATATCTAAATAGGTTGTCGATGTGCCGTCCGAGAGGACTTTTCGCTTAGGACAGAAAGAGGTCAGGCCCTGCATGTGCTGCGTGTATGTGCAAACAGTGTTATTTAATGCGCGAAAACCGCGAATTGTTTTTCCCGCTGAAGAAGTATCATATAAAACTCGTTTTTATAAAGCAATTGGATGTGTATAATTAATTTAAACCTTTTCCACTATTTTTTTTAATTTTTAATATCCGCTTTGGTTTCTAAGCAATATGTTTTACTGCAAAGAGCCACCATCGATGTACCTACAAATTTTTCTTTAAATAAACCAGGTTCCCGACGATCGATGGCGGCGGCCTCGGGGGGATTAATTCTAGGGAACCAATGTCGCTTTTCTTGTTTAAAATTATTTCTCATATCGGGTATAATAATATTCGTTAACACTTCCTCAGATATTGCCATATATAAAGAATCAGTATCCATAGACATCAGTTCAATATCTTCTCGATTACAATACTTATCAAGGTAATCATAATAAAATTCAAGCATACATAATTTTGCGTACTGAAGTATAAAATAACCAATTTGAATAGACAGGTCAAAAGTGATGCGCGACTTTGCAAACTCAATTTCAAAGTTATTATTATCAAGTTCCGTTAAATTTCTAAAACGTTTTTTAGATACATAGTAACTGGCTTTTTCCTTTGATCCCCAATAAGTAATATCTTCGTGTTTTTCTTTATTCATAATCATTGATCCATAAGCGCTTTTTTCTATAAGTTTTATTGTTTCATAAGTTTCATAATTCTTCTCCCTCTGTTTCCTGGGATGCAGATTGGGTGGTTCTGTTGGCTAATTCATTAAATCCATTGTATTAAATAATAACAAATCACGCATATATAAAACCTAATTTCGTTCTATAAACATTCTAATTACCTCCTCAGTTGTTTCTATCGATTCATCTCCATGGGTTTTGTCGTGTTCTTTATTGAATGACTTTAAAACACAATTTTTACATTTTGAAATAAAATTACTCAAATAAGATGCATAGCATTTTTTCCTTTCTGAAGAAAAAAATATTACTGTTTCTTTAGGTTATATTATAATGAAACCAACTAGTCTTGGTTTTTTTTTTCCTTTAAACAAATATATAACAAGAAACAATTATTTCCGGTATTTTTTTTTATTTTATTTAAATAATATGTGTACAATTAGCAAAAAAAAAACCAAAAAAAAAAACCCACATATGCTTACCTTTTTAGAAACAACCTCCTCCTCCTCCTCCTCTTGAGATCCTTTGTTTGTCGTCTCTGTTGACTAATTATTTAATTCCATGTTATTATTTCTTTTTTTTAAACAAACAGTTATAAACACTTACTTTTTCACTCTCTCCCTTTCTCCGAATCCGTCGATTATTATGGGTTCTGACGTATCTGTATACTAATTAATTAACTAAATATTAATTTTGTCATTCCAACAACAAAATCAATTGTTAAACAACATTAACGACAGTTCTATACGTGCAGTTGTGGGCCGGTTGTCATCTTTATTTTTCCGTTCCTAAACTAAATGTTCAGTTTTTTATTTTACCAATATTTCTTTTTTTTGCATTTATGCTACACTTTTAATACATTGCTATAAAATGCACAGTTCTTACATTCTTCTTTTGCTGAGCCCTATCGAAACGAATTTTTTTCTAAAAAAAAAAAAAAAAAAAAAAAAAAAAAAAAAAATGATTAATTACCTTCATAAACACTTTTTATTAACTAAACAAAAAAGTAGATATTTACCTTTTCTTCCCTGGCGAAATATTTCCTCTCAAACTCTTCAATTTCGAGTAAAATATCAGGAGGATAGTTTGTCCCAATCACACACACAGAAACATACATGTACACACTTTTAAAGAACGATTCTGCTTTAATACCCTTCCATCCAAAATACAAGTGGTTTCTTCTGCTTTTAAGATCAAATGCAAATTATTTGATACATGTACATTCCTAAAATAATTTCAAATAATTTACTTTCAAATGATTTACAACTATATGCACTAGATTTGGAAAAAAAATCAACCGAATTTTCATCGTAAAAAATATTATTCATTTCTTTATAATTGATACAAGCATGCTTCCGTTGAATAGTATTCTTTTTGGAGAGCTGTTATTTGTATTCATATAATTTTCAGCACATTGAAATAGTTATTGATGAGATGTATTCCTCTCTACATTATACAATCTATTCGTTGTGTTATCAAAGACATACATTTACACTATCCGGCCATATTGGCCCCACCCTAGAGCCAGAACCCCTGACACGGGGCCATCAATTTCACAATTTTGGTAGAGGGCTTCATGGACATCATAACCATGCAACCATTTTTTTCCTCACATGCGTGGGAGTAGAGAAGAAGATTTTTGAAAATTTGGGGTTTTTTTTTTTGCATATTTGGCCCCGCCCGTGGCACCCCAGGAGTGGTAGTGCCACGCGTTTCACAATTTAGATTCGTCTGACCATTGAGATGCTTCACACCAAAAATGTTAACGATTGTCCTGGTAGTTTTCAAGAAGAAGTTAAAAATGTAAAATAGTTAACACACGACGCACGACGACGAACGAAGACCAATTGCAATAGGTCACCTGAGTGACTCAGGTGACCTTAAAAACTGAATAAACATAGATTGTAACAACTAATTCAAACTCATAAATTTTGGAAGCATATTCGAGGAAATCCAGGACACTTTCAAGATGCCGTCTTTCAGTACTCTCAGTACTTTGATTTTATTTTACTCTACTTTAGTAGTACATACATTAATTCAATGTATGACTTGTTTAAATTTAACAACTTCTCACAAAAGGGGATTGATCGTATAACTGATAAATGAAAAGTACATTAAATAATACCAGATTTTATTCTTATTTTATGTTTCATTTAACGAGGACGAGTACAGAACGAGTACGCACGCTTTCGCGCAGCGTTTCATTTGTATTGTGACGTCATCTTTCTGCTTGGTTGACGCCATGGCGTGATAGTTTCAACTGCAGATATTCAGCGAAAATTGTGGAACATATCTCGTTTTATGCGTAAAAATAATGTTATATTGTGGAATAAACATAAATGTCTCGAAGTATAAGCTATATTTGGGCTCGGGTCGAAAACGTGAAGAGGGTTCAGCAAGCCTAGCCCTCTGTCACGTTTTCTTAACCCGCCTAAATATAGCTTAATTCATATTTTTCAAGACAGTAACCATGTATTTTATATTAATGACCCTTAATATGTGATGTTATATATTTTTTGATTACTTATATATGTCTGAATGTTTTAATAATACTATATAGATCACCTTTTCCGCCTTTGTGAAATAAAAAATAGCCATTATCTGACGAATCTGGGAAATTGGGCATACAAAAATCAACTTTGAAAAGACCCCTGGAACAAACCAGGAGGTAAAAGGTTTCTTTTATTTGACCATTTGATGCCTTTTAGCAATAACTTTAATATGTAGAACAGAAAAAGAAATCCCTAGGGCAGAAGTTTTGAAAAAATGTTAAAAAATATGCAAAATTAATACATTTCAAGCAAAATCCCATAGGGTCCTATGTTAAAGATTAACAAACTTTGAGATGACCCCCTTAACAAACGGTGTGGTAAATGTCTTATTTTTTAATCTTAGAATAATAATAATATCAGTAGAAATTAATGTAAAAAGATTCATCCAAAAATCTAGGGCAGAACAAATTAGACCCGGCCTCGTTAAGCATTACTGCTATATAAAATTATTCTTGAAAGTCATCGGTACAACAACCAAGTTTCTTATCATGTTTAACCTTAAAGAACTCGCTGCTCTCTTGATCAGTTAAAATGATTACCAATTAAGATCAGACAGGTAACATTTTGTTAACTAAAATTTTAATTATTAAACACCCCAATCTAACTAAAATTGGACTTGTAATTCTGCTCCTCTACGATACGCTATACAAGATCTAACAACATTCTGTACGGGGTCATCCCAGAGTGTCCTCAGATGCTGACCAATCAGCACATCGCCTAGTTAATTTTCTGTTTGGTATATCTTAGAGGAGCGGAATTATAAGTCTTATTCTAATTAGACTGAAACTCACCCAATATTACTATTTCTTTATCTTGAAACATTGAACATCTATTTACAGTGCAACAAGAAGGTATGCGTGTTTTAGCCAAGTTATAGATTGAACTTTGATATGATATGAATGGTCTGTCTTCCCAGAAAGTATTGACTTCGGTCTCGCATGTTATTTTATCAATGCATGCATCATCATCCTGTTCATGGAAATGGTATTGTTCCTCTTCAATTTCTTCATCTTCTGACTCTGACTAATTACAATGATCTTCTCTACAATGATTTGAGGAGAAAAACACACATAAATATATATGACAATGATATAGTAGTACAATATTTAGTCTGTATTATTCAATATACTGGTATATAGTTTAGCTGTTCCGGACTATAGGGTGTCCATGTAATGTCTATTTAAGCCCATGCAATGCCCAACACCAATTTGTCGCGTTTCTTTTGCTTAAGTGAATTTAGATGACAAATAATTAAAGAAATTCATAATGTGAAGTCAATGGTAAAATAAACCAACTACCGGTATATCTAAATTACCTAAATGTCAAATCAAAACTTGGCTCGTAGTCTGCATCAGATAATTATCGTCATCTTCTGATTCATGATTACCCTCAGAAATGGTAAGGCTGTACTAAAATACAAAAAAAATTGATGGTTAGCGTTTTGAAATAAGCCTGATTAAATAAACTAAGCCCTATCATCTTTGTCACTCATTAAAAAATAAATAATGCAGTAAGTAACTAAGGAATACGAAAACAATCAACATGCCTTAATTTTATCCAGCATATAATTATTTATTTCTATAACACCTTTTCCAATTTCATTCACAAAGATGTTTGAAATGAAACAAAACGTAAAACAATCAATTTAACTATGGATTTGAAACTAATCATAGTTTATTATGCTTACTCAAATGGATTTATAAAGCCGCTTTGTGTATATTCCACTAAAAACTCTCCTTTTTACTTATTTCCTCTATCCAAGACATATGGGTCTCATCCCTGAAAATTGTAATTAACATGATTAAAAAATGAGCACAAGTAATTAGAAATTCGTACCAGTGCTTTGATCAATAAAACCGAAGTGCTGAATAAGGATGTCAATTTTTAAATTTTTATTTCAAAAGTTCAAACTGCATTAATTTTTTCATGAATGGTAATTCACACCATATCGGTACAGATTATACAGTGGAGTCAGAAGCTGAGGGGCTAGACACATCATTAGAAATATTGACAAGCAAAAAAATGGCTACTAGTACAGTACCGATCAGACCCAACCTAACAGAAAGTAAACCCCAACTAAACCCTAGGAGTAGTGAAGGGGTTGTCTGGGGTCAGTTTAGAGTCATCAAGGTCACCTTGAGGTCCCCTATTTAGGTCACCTGGGGTCAGTTTAGAGTCATCAAGGTTACCTTGAGGTCACCTACGCCAAGGCCACCTTAGGGGTCACCCCTGCACCACTTGTCAACTAGGTCATCTTGACTTTGTGTGGTCACCTTTATAATTCCTACGTCTCTGGTATTAAGAACAGTTTGAGGTCACCTTCTTTTGGGGTCACCTTGGAGTCATCTTAACAACTGGGACACATTGTGTTTTTGTGTAACCATTTCACTGACCCTCGAAGGGCATTTTCGCACTTGTTAAATCAAAGATATTTTTAGGTTACCTATAAATATATAAAGATATTGAAGGTATATATGATGAGCTTATACGAGTGGAAAAAATCGGTGTTATAGCAGAAGATTTCTCTTACTAAGGTACGTCTATATTTTGTTATCAATTATTTGTTTTAAAATAAAGATACAAGACAAACACAATTATACAAAACTGCTTAAAGATTTATTGTACCCTCAAACCGAAAGAATTATAAAAAAATGTAAGAAAAGATAACTAATAACAAGTAAAAGAAAAAGAAACAAAGTATTTTCTACATTTGATCTACATGTATGGATATCGCTATTTCATTCGGTCTAACAATGTCCTTGTGAAGGATTGTTTTAGCACAAGGAGGTAAACTTCACGCATTTTTTAACTGGTTCAGTTGCATACTTCGATTCTAAATAATTCAATATTATTTCGGTCTGCTTCAAGTCTTTCTCCATTCTTTTTCCTAAAGCTTTTAAAACTTGAAACTCCTTCGTCGCTGTAAAGCTCGTTTCGGTGAATCTTTTTTTCCAACTCGCAGTTTTTCCTCTCACTTCCAATTCAAATTGTTTATTTTGAAAAAAAAAAATCAATGTTGGGGACAGGTAGTGTACAAAATATAACCACATTTTAAATGAATTTGAAAAACAAATTACAGTTAAGATTAGTTTTGATTTTTTAATGGTTTTATATAAATACCAGTTCTTTTAGAATTTACAAAAGTACATGTCATAGCAAACAAAAACTTGGGTTATGGGTTATAATTAACATGCACTCAAATAAGGCTGATCTGATAAAAATTAACTAGTACTTTATTAAAGTTTCTTTTTTTTTTGGGGGGGGGGCATAAAAAATATGAAAACTAATTTAAATGTTGCATGCTGAGTAATTCAAAATTCCCTAATCTGTAATTGAAATGCTAGATATAGGTAACTGGTTGAAAATTACTTTAAAGTGTTTACATAAATCTGCTATACAAATTGAAATGCTTTGAACCTCTCTGCTTGGAAGCTAACGAGAGAGAGAGAGAGAGAGAGAGAGAGAGCCAATGGACAGACAGACAGACACTGAGAGAGTAAGACAACATATTGCTTTACATATATGTATATTAATACTCTAATCAAAACTTTGTTTCAATCTATTTCTCGAAAATGACTTACCAGCTCAAGATAGGTTTAGTCCATTGATACACAAAGTGACATATTCGCATCTGTCCAGACTCTTAATTTTTATTCTGCATTAGACCTCTTGAGAAAAAACCCATGAAAATCTCTATTCTTTGTCCAAATACGTGGGTAAGATCCATCTTAAAAACATTAAATCAATACTTACTTGGGAGTTATATGTTTGTTTCTTCCTAGGGGTTCTAACTGCACCAGATGCCTGTAATATAAAAAAATTATTTGTCTACATATTTACATTTAAAATCAAGGATATCCTTTGTGCATGCAACATTTTGAAAACAGGGAACAATTTTCAATCACTTCATTATACATAAAATTCATTTATTTACTGGTATAATGTATATTAAAATGTATACAATGGCTATATTAAGTAGGTTGTACAAACCTGAGTAGTTTTAATTCCAAGGAGAACCCACTGTGTCAGTATCAGTTTCATCGTCAGATACCTGTAGTCTAGGACTTGCCGCGGCACCTATCCTTTTCCTTGGAGAACGCCGTAAAAATGTAACCCCACTGCTTGATTTCTAAATTGAACATTTTAAGGATTGTGTAAATACATTTAGTTAATTAAAATTATAATCATCCACATCCAATTTTTTGTAACATATAATTGTACATAACAAATTGTAAAGAATTTTTAAATAAAGCATATTAAAGTAAAATAATTCTTGCCTACAATTTATTCATCAAAAGTTTATGGATCAATAAGCTTGAAGTAAATTTAATCAATAAAAAATTGGCTAAGAGTTCTAGGACACCTACATCTGATTCCATAGGACATGTGCACCAGAAATTATTTATCTACTCACATTAAGTTTTATTCTAAAAACAATGATTACCTTTCCACAAGTTGATGGTGTTTGCTTTTGAGGCTCTTTATCTTTTGGACGCTAGAAGTGGAAGGATATAAATTTTACACTCAAGAATAAATACATACAGGGCTTATTACATGTAAGGGTACAAGTGTTTGTGTTTATATCAATACTAGGTTTATTTACTGACTTTTCTGGCATGTGACCATTTCTCACCAAGCACCATTTCTCACCAGTGCATTGTTGTGTCATTTTTTTAACATATAAAATTATAAAAAACAAAAATATACGTAGCAATGCACTGTCGAGAAATAGTCCTTGTTACAATAACAGGAAATCATTTGAAAAATCAAAAGTCAAGTCTGTGCACCTCAGATCTTAGATCGGAACATCCTTGCATCTTCCCCATCTTAATCCTAAATGCACACCCACCGCGCCTCAAATCTTAGATCCCCCATTACACACTGACACATTTACAAAGATACAATTATGTGTACCTTATACAATGTATTAATTACTCATAAGTATAACATTTACCAATATCGAGTCAGATTCCGATCCTGCCTCACTTATGCTGGGAGACAAATGCCGAAATGAATTCGGTACATGCTGCCTATGTATAGAATTTCTACACAACCCTTCCTTTGTCGTCGGAGTCAGAATCAGAAGTTATCGAACGAAAGGCGTCCTTTTTTCTTGTTTCCAGGCTTTTGTCTGTCTCTGTTTCCATTGTCTCGTCAGATGACTACTTTCATCATCCGTCGCACTAAACTCTTAATCCGACATAATTCCATCTGTCGAAGTCTTGGGGAAATTTTCAAACTTTATGAGAAATGGCTTGTGCGCTCTTAAGTAATATACATGCATAGTACTTAAACACTATTTAAAGGAAGCTAGGCTAATGACGTAATTAATTATTCCCATATTAGATATTAAGAATAACTAAGATTACGAGTTAGATTATATACAAATTATTAATAATGCGGATGCACAATGTTGGATTTGTTAAACCCATATATATATATGTACACTGTACTTGTTTGTATGGAGTACATGTATGCATGTGTCCCAATTAATTGAAGAGAATTTTTGAGATCATACAAGCAAAAGATGATGGTGAAAAAATAATGATCAGCTTTTAAATAGTAACCAATAGCTACTTTGGTGTTGATGTCAAAAGCACCTTTACTGTTCCTTTTCCCAGTTGACACCTGATTCGTATGGCAATAGAAGTCATTCTTGCAGTGCTAAAAGTGTGGTTGACTCGCGGATAGCGCGGACAACCTCTTCTCTCCTGTGCTCCTAGACGCGCTCAGGGGGATGGCGTCCACAGGGGTGGACAACCTCTTCTCTGCTGTGATCCTAGATGCGCTCGGGAAGATGGTGCTCACAGGGGTGGTCAACCTCCTCTCTGCTGTGTTACTTGACAACGCATTTTGGGGGATGGTGCTTGAGTTATTCGTCTCTGGAAATTTAAAAAAAACTATATATATTCGAATGAGAGAAATCTTCCCAATTATTATATCATTTGTGAATTTCTGAAACAGTTGTGCCTATAGCAAATAGTCATTAAAGGCAGTATTATTTTTATTAAAGTGTTTTGAAAGTGTTTGATTTTTACAATGTTAAATGTTGCAGTTTCTTTCATTTTCATGAGACTTTCATTTTCACAACTGACCATCTTAAAATTATACCCAGTCACAAATTTTCATGAATTTATATTATGTTACTAGTACAAATGATACATATATGTTCAGCTGATGTTTATTCACCAATCAAGGGCACTCGGGGGTAGATGCTGTATAATTATGTATTCTTGTTGATTTAAGCTGTGATAAATATTTTATAACAGACTGAACAAAATCTGTGTCTTATTTTATTGCGAAAGATAATATCAAGTATTGTCCTTTCCTCAGGTTTTTTTTATGAAATATATTCATTTTTTACAGGCAAAAGACCAATCTTCGCAGAGTACCATTTCTTGCCAGTGCATTACGTCATAATTTTACACACACACAATTTAGGTGTTGGCAAGAACTGGTACTTGGCGAGAATTGGTATTTGGCCAGTATATGGACGCTCGAAAAGAATAATATAAAGTACATTTAGAAAGCACGCGCTATCATTGAGCCAATGGCTAAATGCACATGGGCTATTTCGTAAATGAACATTCGTGGATCTATTTTTAACGAGACCGAGAACCAGACTATCGCGCATGCGTGTAGATGATTAACTATCGTAACCCCCGAGGTGTTTCGAAGGCTAGGGGATTTCCTCTCCAAAATATAAACCTGGATTCTTATTCAAGACATACAATAAAATTTTCTGACTACAATATTCAGCATGTCCTCAATGAAAAAAAATACATGAACAGTCTCTAATGTTAAACCATGAAAACAAATAAAACAAGAGGTCCATGGGGCCACATCGCTCACCTGAGCAACAATGGGTGTTCAAAAGATATTGTGCCAGGTCCCTCGGTAGAATAACAAAAAATAAATATAGTAAAGTATTCGAATTTACACTAATTTTTGCATACAAGTAGCTTTTACATTATACCTTCATGAAATACTATTTTTTACCAGAATAAGAAAATCCTACACAAGAAACTAAACATTTGGTAGGGGTACACTGTTGTTGTTGTTCACTTCCAATTCCCTATATTTTCGTATTGCCCCCTCCCACACACACACACACACTTTCGAAAGCAATCAAAATATGTGAGAGCATATAGGTACATTTTTTCATCAACTACTTACTAGTTATTCTATTTTAAAAAATATATATAATAGTTATTGTATTTTATTTAAAAAATCCTACATGTATAGATGTGAAGAAGAAAATTGTACCTCAATGTGCTCAATTCCTCAAATTAAAAACATTTAAAAATTAAATTTGTCTTCTCAATTATAATTAAATGACTGTTATTTACCTCACGTACAAACTAGGATTATTTTCCGCTGTGATATCTTTTTTTAGGAATAGCGATAATTACTTTATCCCCGCAACAGAAATGTGTCAGAACTATGGAAACTGTTTTTAAAATGTCGGTTTTATTTACTCGTGTCTGAAAAACTATCAAAATTGATGTAGATTTCACATTATTTATTGTATAAAAAGGGGGCCCCAGAGAGTAGGTATATACAGAATATCATTCTTTTATTTTGTTTGAACAAGTATTTAACATACTCTAATTCATATAGAATTTCTAATGTTCAACCAAAATTTCAGCGTCAATCGTAGAATTATAAGCAAGATACAGAGCTCCCAGTTCGCCTAGGTTTGAGTCATTATTTGTTCACACGAGTTTATTACATTCAGCTTAAAGATTTTTAACTTGGTATTTCCTATTCAGCATTTAAAATGGATAAAAAGAACGACCTAAGATTTTCAATTCTTTTATTCACTCAAGACCAGTTCACTGGTATTTGAGGTTCAAAATCAGTTTATACAAATGTTCACAGTCAAGGATCACATGTACAGTAGGTGTAAAAATGACGAAAAAAGGTTAAGTTTACAACAATAAGTTGTTAAAGTTGGTTTCTGGAAGAACAGACCTTGAAAATTTTCTTAATAAAGATTGATTTTTTTAATCTTTAGTTTTTAAGATATGTGTACAAACATAGAATTGTGAGCAAATCTCTGTATCTTGCTTATAATTCGAAGCTTAACACTCAAATATGGTTAGTAAATAGAAATTGTAAACAATTAAACACAAGAAACATGCACTATAACAAATAAAGAACACAATTTATTTTTTCGAAATGAATCATATATATACATGTATATACTTACATATTTCCGTCAGCGATATCAAAATCTATTTAAACTGAATAAACTCGAGAAAATGCCGAGCATCTCAACAAAACCTATTGCATTAATCTACCATTACGCAAAATATAATGCCGAATTACCAATAAAATGAGTTTTATTTCAGTACTATTTTGATACATCCGATTTTGCTTAAATTGCGCAGGTAAACAGTTAACTGTTTGATTTACCGAAGTCTCTGTTTGACTTGATACGTAAAAATCACGAAATACGGACGATAGTTCCCAGGTTACAAAGCATAAAAAATGAAAACGAAATGAAAATCGGAACACGCTAACACCAACGTCATGTGTAAAAAATTGTCAACGCATTGAAATATTTAGCCTCAATTTACTACACAAAATCGGCACCAATATATTTTGCATCTTTCAAACATTTCCCTTCATACGCGAACTGTTGCACACCAAGCAAATTCATCATAGTCAGATCGACCCTTTTTCGTAAAATGTCATTGCTGCTTTAATCAAAGAACGTCGTTTTAGAAGTAAGGAATACGAGTCTTGGTAAAATGGGTATGCAAACCCCGGCCGTGGCAAAATAAAAGCCGGGGCAGATCGGCAATCGTCAATTCCAAATACGCATTATTTTGCAGCAATATTTACAGCGAATACAAATATATTAGTCCATCAAATATCCTGAAATTTTAATGAGATTGGCAGATTAATAACTGCCAATCTTTTGTTTTGCCTAGGCCAAGTCTTGCCCACCCACTTTACCGGATGCCGAACCCGAAGCTATTAAACTGATTGAAACACGCCTTTCCTTTATTATTATTTTCGTAATAACTCAGATTTGAAACAGAATTAGCCCTTAATATTTGCAATTTATATTTTCCTTCCCATAAGGATAACCTATGCTTAACTACGTTGAATGGGACTCAGTAGTTCTTTAGTAGAAGATTCAACCCCCTTTTTCAAAGTTTTCTCCGCTTTGAATACAGATCGGACTTTTTTTTCTGCAATTTATATTCGCCCTCCCATAAGGTTGCTTTGTGCCAAATTTGGTTGAAATTGGATAAGCGGTTTTAGAGAAGAAGTTTAAAATGTAAAAAGTTTACAGACGGACAGACAGACGGACGACGGACAAAATTTGATCAGAATAGCTCACTTGAGCTTTCAGCTCAGGTGAGCTAAAAAACCGTATACTGACCAAAATTAAATCAGTCAAGATTAAAAAAAGATATGATAAAAATTCCCGTTTTTGTCCTTCGCAAACTCAAAAAGGCTTTCCGGAAAAAGTTTATGGCCACAACTCGAAATGAACACATCCCTAATATTGGTACCTGGGACGATTCTCACACAGGGCTCGACGTTTAAAACACAACACCTGACATACTTCGGACACAAATTCCACATCTTGAATTCGCTATTACTGGTCCTACAACACTGGATAAAACGAGTAATGGCCAAACGATGACCACCATCTTCTCCATCCCGCTGCTACGAAGTGCCGCGTTTAGTCCAAGGTTCGAGCCCAAAAATCCACGTGTTGGTCTTATGATATGTCACATGACAATATTTATTTTGTTTTATTTTTTATTTTTTGGTCTTTTCCTTCTCTTGAACTTTCCAAATATTTATTTTTTCCCCAAATAATAAATTTTAAAAATATTAAAGAGACGTGCACTACAGCTAATTTTCCTAATCATGGTTATTTCTCATCTCTGATGAAATGTTTACTAATTCTTTTTTATTTACCACCACTTGTTTGTTTTTGCATGAATTGAAACTCGGCTAGAATGTAGTAAATGTTACCACCGGAAGTAAAAGTAACCACTAACCACCGGAAGTAACCACAAACCACCTAACCACCGGAAGTAAAAAGCTAACCACCGGAAGTAAGAGTAACCACCTAACCACCGGAAGTAACCACCAACCACCCTAACCAAGAGGTGAGGTGTTTCTGGGTACCATATACTACTACTCCTGGCCTATTTCTATGCCACCATTTACACACCCCACAGGTTCTATGATTAACCACAGTCTTAACAACTTTATTACCATACTTTGGTTTACTCATGAAGAAAGTATGAGCTAATAAAATAATGAAAGAAATAATGTCAAGCAAATGTATCAGGGAGTAGAATTTTTTTTTCTGTCATACAGTTTAAATATACTCACAAGTAAGACTGTCAAAGCCACGCTTTTGCCATGCCGTATCCACAGCAACAGTCATACCGGATCTTGTCTTACAGGGAATTTTCAATGCACGCTTTACAAAACTTGATAATCCAGACCTTCTATTAACTAACCTCTGCTTTAGCCGGAGTAAATATGAAGGGTGCTTTGGAGATTGAGGGTTGCTACAAAGATAATTGAAAGTCAGAATGCTGATATGATGTTAAGGTATTTATTTTTGATTTGCTAGGCTTAAACAAAATTACTCCTCATCAGGAACATCTTCCCAGTCTTGATCATCTAATAATTCATCGTTATGGTCAGCATGGTCACCAATCATACCATCAAACACATTAGAACATACTTGTCTGTAATTTAATATTATGTTGTAATCAGTATAAAAATTTTCATCTGAATCTTGTTTTTAGAAAATAAAAATGTGATCAGTGTCATAATTATTCAAATTTACCTGATTGACGGTGAAGCATCAGGAAGAGGACACACACCCAGGTCTTCATCGACAGCACCCATACTCTGTATAGCTTCCTTCGACTCCTCCTTGGCAATGTCTCTGTAAAACATTTTCAAGTTCCAGTACATAAATAGCAAAGATATTTGAATTCTAAAATAAGTTGATAACTATACATGTAAACACTAAATTCTACACTTACTGCATTTCCATCTCAAATGCTTCTTTTGCTGCATTTAGTGTGGACATTCCTGCAACTTTTTCAACTACTTCACCAGCTCTCCTCTCCATGCATTTCAGATTTTTTTCACCAATGGGAGGTATATTGAGGGTCGACAACGTATTGTTTACTTTGACAGGGCCTCCGATACTGTCTATCATAGCTGTGAAAATAAACAATACAAACAGTATAATCAATATTATATTAAAAAAAAAACAGACATCAAATATGTTAAACTATAAATGTAAACTACTTACCTGTCCCTAGCTTTGTATTTACAGAAAAACAAGGCATGCCGCGTTTTCTGATGTGGTGCGTTTTTCCATAGGCGACCTTGTTTATGTACCGACAATCTGTATTAGAGCACATAACGTATAGGTACCCTCCCAGACCTTTTTTAAGTTCACCTACCACCGAGTCGTACGTTAATGGAACAGGTCCTAATAAACAGCCTTGATAGAATTTCAATCCAGACAACAGACAGTCAAACTCAATCACACGTCGACCTACTTTCCAGCTGTTTCTACTAGCATTATCTGGCAATTTCAATTTTTGTACAAGCGATTTTTTGAAAACGACTTGACCGATTTTCGTGAAAATTGCAGATCTTGTAGATATTGATTAAAACCTTATATATAATTTTTTATTTTAATGACGTCATTTCCGTTCGGGAGATATTGACGTTTTAGTGATTTTTAGAGGGTCATTTTGTCCTGCTATCTCCTCCTAAACGAAAAAAGATATTGAATTTAAATTTTCAGGGATTGTAGACAAAAGATTGTAGATGTGTTTAAAGGCATTTGTGGTTGTCTGGCTTCAAAGGCGTCGAAGCTCGCCTGGACCCGAAAATCTAGTTTAAAAAGACGACGTAATTTTTATTGATTTTCGTTCTTTATCTCCTTTTCTGAAAATATTTTACCATAACATATAGAGCAAATAAAATTTATATTTACAGGATCTTCCGTTTGATAACAAGAAAAAGGGGCTGGTCCCTTAAATAAGGGGCCAAAAGGGCTCTAAAGTCTTTCTCCCATAGCACTTTACTGAGAAATATTTTGTCATATGTTTAAGAAGCAAAAATGTTCATCTTTTACTAATTAAACTATACATTATAAATTTTTTAAAATGCGTTACGTAATTAGGGGTTTTAAGGGGCCAAAACTCCAAAACTTCGATCGAATATATCTCAAAAAGGACAAATATTTTGAAAAGCAATATAGAATAAAAGACGTTTGGAATGATGTTTTAAACAATATTCAATCATAAAATTTTCGTTATCTGGCCCCAATAAGGAGATTAGGGGTCGGCCCCTAAAATGTCCTTTCCCAGATAGCTCTTAAACGGCAAAGAATTTCTAAACACTTGTTGAACAAAATATGTTAAATATCAAAAGAACTTTCGTATGATGCCAAGAAAAAGGGGCTGGCCCTTCAATTTAGGGGCCAAAAGGGCTCTAAAGTCTTTCTTCTATAGCACTTTACTGAGAAATGTTTTGTAATATGTTTAAGAAGCAAAGATGTTCATCTTTCACTAATAAAACTATACATTATAAAAAATTTATTATGCGTTACGTAATTAGGGGTTTTAAGGGGCCAAAAGTCCAAAATTTCGATCGAATATATCTCAAAAAGGACAAATATTTTGAAAAGCAATATAGAATAAAAGATGCTTAGAATGATGTTTTAAACAATATTCAATCATAAAAGTTTCGCTATCTGGCCCCAATAAGGAGATTAGGGGTCGGGCCCTTAAATATCATATCCCAGATAGCTCAAAAACGACAAAGAATTTCTAAACACTTGTTGTACAAAATATGTTTAATATCAAAAGAACTTTCGTATGATGCCAAGAAAAAGGGGCTGGCCCTTCAATTTAGGGGCCAAAAGGGCTCTAAAGTCTGTCTTCCACAGCACTTTACTGAGAAATATTTTGTCATATGTTTAAGAAGCAAAAATGTTCATCTTTTACTAATTAAACTATACATTATAAATTTTTTAAAATGCGTTACGTAATTAGGGGTTTTAAGGGGCCAACACTTCGATCGAATATATCTCAAAAAGGACAAATATTTTGAAAAGCAATATAGAATAAAAGATGTTTAGAATGATGTATTAAACAATATTCAATCATAAAAGTTTCGTTATCTGGCCCCAATAAGGAGATTAGGGGTCGGCCCCTAAAACGTCATATCCCAGATAGCTCAAAAACGGCAAAGAATTTCTAAACACTTGTTGAACAAAATATGTTTAATATCAAAAGAACTTTCGTATGATGCCAAGAAAAAGGGGCTGGCCCTTCAATTTAAGGACCAAAAGGGCTCTAAAGTCTGTCTTCCATAGCACTTTACTGAAAAATGTTTTGTTATATGTTTAGGAAGCAAACATGTTCATCTCACATTTATTCAACAACATATTATAATAATTTTATCATGTGTTCCGTATTAAGGGGTTTTAATGGGTTTTAAGGGGCCAGAAGTACCAAACTTTGATAACATACCTCAAACAGAACAAATATTTTAAAAAACATTATTTTGAAAATCAATATAGAATAAAATGCTGAGAATGATGTTCCTAATAAAATTCAACCAACATTTTTTTGTTGTTTCCCCAATGAGGAGATAAAGGGTCAAATATCAAAGTCAAGGTCAAATAACCTTCAAAAAATCGCACGGAAGACCTCCTCGTTGCTCGCAACGAGATCGTGTCTAGTTATGATCAATTATTACTCTTTGATCCGTTTTCTTCCTTCGTGTAGACGGCGGCCGCGTGAATCTACCCCTTTTGTCACGCATTTGCATGGGGGCCGCCATTTTTCCTTACTATTAACATACGGGCTTCTGGCGGGGAATTCCCAGATTCCAAAGTTGCGCGAGATCACCCGAAATTTGCCGAAGTCATTAGGTCCATAATACCTTAAGTAGTAGATAGAAAAAAATTGACGAGATTAAGTCACATAGTTATATGGACAGATGTCACATAAAATATCCTTAGATATTGTATATTTATGTAGAGTTAAGTAGTAGACAGAAAACATTGACAAGATTAAGTCACATAGTTATATGGACAGATGTCACATAAAATATCCTTATAGACATTGTATATTTATGTAGAGTTAAGTAGTAGATAGAAAACATTGACGAGATTAAGTCACAAATTCTATGGACACGTGTCACATAAAATATCCATAGATATTGTATATTTATGTAGGGTTAAGTAGTAGATAGAAAACATTGACAAGATTAAGTCACATAGTTATATGGACAAATGTCACATAAAATATCCTTAGACATTGTATATGTAGGGTTAAGTTATAGTCACATAACACCTTGACAGAAATCACATAATATCCCCTTAATCATGTGACAGGAAGGTCTTGGGCAGCCATGTTGACCAGAGTCAGCTGAAGTGAAAACACGGATGACGAACTTACCATTGGATTTTTAGCATTTGATTCAGATTTTGAATTTTCACAAGATTGTTCTTTCTCCTCAGATTTTTCCCTTGATGTTCTAGAGCTTTTTATTAATGGAAAAAATTTTCTGTGCTTTTTCTCTGCAGCTGAATTCACTGCATGTACATTTTTTCGTCATCTATTGGGATTTCACTTTTCAAAATATGTACTTGAATAAATTTTAAGGCCATTATTCCACATCCATTCAATGAGGACAAATTGGTAAAATACAAAAAGGTAGGGCCATGGCCACATTATTTTACGTCATCCCTCTCACACAAAACCCATTGTGATGTCACAAGGGGGGATATCAAGACAATATTCAATGAGGAATATCCATGGGATATAGGGGTTAACATGGGATAAAGAGATCTATGAATTGCTCCTGTGCAACATGGACAAGAATCCCTAAGATATTAGGGGTGAAACGATACGCCTCCTTCAAGATACGATACGAATCATGTTATATCTGAATCCGGAATCTATTGTTCTTATCATATTGGTTTTGTATGTAACGTGTAACTGCGCATGAATTTGTAAAATAAAGTAGTTCCTGTGTAGCCATTTTGGTAGTCACACGTGATTTCCCTGAACCCAACATATTGGCGACGAGGATCGGAGGATGGCGCTTATCATCGGGAAAGTTGGCCCGTTCGACGAGGCGGTCGAGCCGTGGGAGTCTTACACGGAAAGGTTAGGACAATACTTCATAGCGAACGACGTACATAACGATTTAAAAGTTCCGTCACTTCTTTCCATAATTGGGCCTCGCCATTATACTCTACTGAAAAATCTGTGCGCGCCAGTTAAACCGGCTGCTATGACATTCGATGAACTCATCAAGAAATTAACAGACCATTTAAGCCCTCGCCCATCGGAAATTGCTGAACGATTTCGTTTTCATAAACGAGAGCAAGGCGCAGGGGAAACTGTTACAGTGTACATAGCGGAGTTACGCCGTTTGGCGATCCATTGCGACTTCGGTGACACACTGGATAAGACATTAAGAGACAGGTTTGTGTGCGGTTTAAAGCAAGAACATATTCAAAAGAAGCTTTTGGCGGACACAAAACTAACGCTCGAACGCGCAATCCAGACCGCAGTAGCTATGGAAACAGCAAGTTGTGATGCACTAGAACTCCAAGGAAAACGGGAGACGGTATACAAACTTACGGTAAACAAACCGAGAAATAGCACCTACGGAAAACAGAAAACACACAAAACACCGTTTAAACCTGTGATGCAGGGGAAGTGCTACCGTTGTGGTGGAGACCACAAAACAAAGACTTGTAAACATCTGAACACTAAATGCAGATATTGTGACAACCCTGGACACTTAGAAAAAGTTTGTTTTAAGAAACAACGTGACAGTAATGGTGGAAAAGTCCATTATGTTGATGAAGAAACAAGTGACGACAGTGACGAGTATGAACATAGCAGTTACCTGCTGCATTTCGGCGTGAACAAAGTATCCGTGGAGCCTATAATGGTGACACCGAGGATCGAGGGTGTGGAAATCCCTATGGAACTGGACACAGGTGCGGCAGTCTCGATCATATCCAAAGCAAACGTTGAAACGTATTTCAAGAAATACAATCTTCTTCACACAAACGCAAAGCTGAAAACATACAGTGGGGAGGAGATCCAACCAGCTGGAAAATTAAAAGTGATGGTTGAACTGAATAATCAGAAAGAAACATTAGACTTACTGGTTGTAAACAATGAAGGACCAACTCTCATGGGGAAAAACTGGTTACAGCAGTTGAAGCTCAACTGGAAAGAAATCAAATCCATCAGATGTGATGAACAGAACGTGAAAGTGAAAGCTATCCTAGACAAACACAAGAAAGTGTTCGAACCAGGCATCGGCAAACTCAATGACATGAGAGGGAAACTTACTCTACAGGATGGCGCCAGCCCGAAATTTTGCAAAGCGCGTGAAGTTGCGTACTCACTTAGACCACGTGTGGAAGAGGAATTCGACAGACTACAACAAGCAGGAGTTATCTCACCTGTGAAATTCAGCGATTGGGCTACACCCATCGTACCCTTACCTAAGGCGAACGGCAAAGTGAGAATTTGTGGCGATTACAAGGTGACTCTAAATCCTGCCATGAAGATCGAACAATATCCGTTACCGAAAATAGCAGACATATTTGCATCCTTAGGCGGTGGACAGAAATTTAGCAAGATAGACTTGACCCAAGCTTATCTACAGATGGAAGTTGATGAAGTTTCAAGAAATCTACTCACCATCAACACCCACAAGGGACTATTCTGTTTCAAAAGACTTCCGTTTGGGATCGCGTCAGCACCCGCTATCTGGCAAAGAGCAATGGATCAAGTCCTGACAAACATTCCGAAAACTAAGTGTATTTTGGACGACATGATCAGAACAGGATCAACAGATGAGGAACACTTGCAGAACCTTAGTCTTGTGTTACAGAGACTTGAACAGTATGGGTTTAGAGCTAACCTGGACAAGTGTCAATTTTTCAAAGACCAGATTAGCTAGTGTGGACACGTGATAGACAAAGCCGGGTTACACAAGTCAAATGAGAAAACAAACGCTGTTGAAAATGCACCGACACCCGAAAATGTGTCCCAATTACGTTCATTCTTGGGCTTGGTTAATTACTACCATAGGTTCCTGCCGAACCTTGCTACAGTAGTTGGACCGCTCAACGAGTTGCTACAGAACAACAAGAAGTGGACATGGACAGCCAAATGTGACGACGCATTTGCAAAAGTGAAAGAACTGATCACATCCGAACAAGTTCTGTGCCATTATAATCCGACATTACCTGTACGGCTAGCTACTGATGCATCACCCTACGGAATAGGGGCTGTACTCTCACATGTCATGGAAGATGGAACCGAACGTCCCATTGCGTATGCTTCTCGCTCGTTGACTAAGGCGGAGAAGGCATATTCCCAGATCGATAAGGAAGCTTTGAGTATCTACTGGGGAGTACAGAAATTTCATACTTACCTGTACGGACGTCATTTTACGTTGATCACAGACCACAAACCACTTGTGAGCATTTTTCACCCTGAAAAACAGCTACCTGCAATGACAACTGCTAGATTGCAGCGCTATGCTATATTTTTATCGAGCCACAATTACAGCATAGAATACAGAAATACTGCAAATCATGGAAACGCAGATGGATTATCAAGACTACCCTTGTCTGCACCCAGTACCAGTACAGATGAAGAAACTGATGCTTGTAATGTCTTTTATTCTTCACAGTTTGAAAACTTACCTGTTACTTGTGACACTGTAAGAAAAGAGACACAACGTGATCCAGTCTTATCGCAAGTGCTAGACATTGTCTTACAAGGAACTCGTGACTTTCCTCCTGAGAACGACTTCAAAACATACAGGAATAGGAGCAAGGAACTTACTGCTCACCAAAACTGTCTACTTTGGGGAAACAGAGTCGTTATTCCTGCAACACTTCAAAGTGAAATATTGACAGAACTTCATAAAAGTCACCCAGGAATCGTCAGAACGAAGAGCTTAGCGAGATCTTATGTATGGTGGCCCACTCTTGACAGCGACATTGAAGAAATGTGTCAGCACTGTGTTGATTGTCAACAATACTTACCAAAACCCGAGGCAGCTCCTGTACATCCCTGGGAATGGACTGGTTCTCCGTGGGAGAGGGTTCATGTGGACTTTGCTGGACCATTTAAAGGACAGATGTACTTCATTCTGGTAGACTCGCATTCCAAATGGCCAGAAGTTGTGCGCATGTCTTCAACAACAGCAACTGCGACCATCAACGTCCTTAGAGATATCTTCGCACATCTCGGACTACCGAAAACATTGGTTTCCGACAATGGACCGCAATTTGTTGCTGATGAATTCAAGACATTTTTGCGACAAAATGGAGTGAAACATGTGACATCATCACCTTATCACCCCAGGACAAATGGACTGGCCGAACGTTTCGTGAGGAGTTTCAAAGCAGCCATGAAGAAAGACAGCAAAATAACCTCTAAGGAGATTGACATTTTCCTCATGACATATAGAGTGACTCCACACGCTACCACAGGAGAGACACCTGCGAAATTACTTATGGGGCGAAATCTTAGAACACGCTTGGACCTACTGAAACCTGACACCAGCAATAAAGTGCGACAGAAACAGGACAAAATGAAGCTGTCGAAACACACAGGATCCAACGTGCGCCAATTCACCGTTGGAAAATCCGTGATGGTTCGAGACTACAGAGGAAGTGTACCATGGATTCTTGCTACAGTAACGTCTTGTTTAGGACCACTCACATACGAGGTGAAGACCAAGGAGGAAGGAGTGTGGCGTCGGCACGTGGACCAGATGAGAAGAGCTTCAGAAACCTTGACAGAGAAAACTGTACAAGACACATTAGCCAAAGCAATTCTGAGCCGATGGAAACACCTGCAGTACCGTTTACCTACCCTACCGATTCACCGGAAGTGTCAGATCGTCCGTCATCGCGGTTGAAAGTGCCGGACACTCCGAAGACAGACCGCTCCGTCGTCAGCAAATCTCCTGTTGAACCGAGGCAAGCTGTGCTACAGACGCCTACCGCGGAACGACGGTATCCAACACGCATTCGCAAACCAACTGAGCGCCTGATTACAGTGATGTGAATTTGTGTTTTTTATTTGTGCTGAGGCATAATAATCCTCATTAAGTTCATTATTGTGAATTCAAAAGTTTGAAGTTTTGAAAAATTTAGTTATATGTTACATTCAAGAAATGAACCAAAACATTTGTGTATCTGTGGACATTGATATGAAGGGGGGGAGGATATGTTATATCTGAATCCGAAATCTATTGTTCTTATCATATTGGTTTAGTATGTAACGTGTAACTGCGCATGCATTTGTAAAATAAAGTAGTTCCTGTGTAGCCATTTTGGTAGTCACACGTGTTTTCCCTGAACCCAACAAATCAGAAAATTTTTCTAGGTTTGGTTTTTTTCTATACAATACATTTTGATAGAAGGAAACAAATTCAACGTTGTTTTATGTATTGTATCACTGAATCCAGTCACCTAATCTACCTTCAAATTAACTAGAAGAAGTAAATTAGAATGAATTGACTGTGTAAGATTATTTTACATAGTATCAGTCCTCAAAAAATTACCTTTTTAAATATTTTTTATGTTGAGTAGCGTGTTTTACCTATGCCAAACCCGACTGAATAACGATCGATCCTGACCAAAAAATGAACTGAACCAAAAATGGAGATTTTGCACCGTGTATCAAACTGAGAAAAAATACCACGGTGAACCGTTTCACCCCTATAAGATATGTGACAATGTCTTGTTGAAACAAAATTAAAAAATAAAGAAGTTAATAATAGATAGTTTTCAGTCAACCCAAATTAACAAGAGTTATTTTCCTTCGGCTGCCATATTGTGGGTCAACATGCTTATATTCCTTCATAATTCAACCAACTTTAACTTTTTATACTGGCTATTGTGGGCTGGAAAGCATTGTTTTTCTGACAATTATACATTTGTTGGAGCCTCCATTATTTCATAATGTTTATTCCATAACGAATTTCCCCCGAATATTTTTGCTTCACCTTCTTATATTTGGTAGGACAAAGAAGGAAAATTACCTGGTTGACCCACAAGATGGCGGCCGACGGGAAATAACTCTTGTTTATATGGGTCTACTGAAAACTATTATTTTTGTTTGCAGGAAACTGATCACTTTATGTTTATAATGAATACTCGATCTCGGCTAATCAATACAACAGTGACAAAATCTAATTGGAAGGAGCCTGATGGATACGAAGAAGGTCAAGGTCACAAAACTCCATTCGATCCATAACATCGTTGAATTCTGTTTTGGATCATAACAGTTGTGAATATCCAGACATCAGTGAAAATGCTTATGGGAGAGGAGAACATAGTAGAAATATGGAAGATGAGAAGACAGTTCGGCAGGTTCACAGACCAGCCAGAAACACAACCACCTACAAGGAGTGGGGAGCTGCAAAGAGCCAGGAGAGAATAAGTGTGCAACAGAAAAATCGGATAACAGCTTTTCAAGAAGTCGGGTATGCTGATGTTTTGTATATCTTGGTATTGTGAAATAATGCACCTAAATAAAGGAAGCAAAAAGGTGACCACGATGGTCAGTACCTCAACTTATAAATGACATAAATATTAATTCTGTTAAGGCACACCCATTATTTTGAGATAGGTTTATTTTAAAAAATCAGACAATTATTGACATTAATGGTGATAAGTACTTTAAATTTGCAGTTGAACTGAGCCACATCAAGGATATTCACACTAGAAAGGAGTCAACATTTGATCTTGAAAATCTACATAAAATCAATTTATTTTTCTCAAAAATATACAAGCTTCTTGAGAATTAATTGTATTTAAACTGTCGAAATCTTCAAAACTGTTTAATCTCTTTTTGGTCGTAAAATTCATGTTTTCGATTTTAGGTATAAAGAAGTGCCACTGACTTACTAGAACGACTTAGGTCATACAACTGCATGTGTTAATTATTATTATAAATGTGTTTTTACAGAATGAAGAGAGTTCAGTTTTGCTGGGCCAGGCTACCAGGTTTACCAAAAACAATGATGTGGCCAGTGCGCCGGGAACCTGGTAGCACCATGGACTCTGAAATACAAGTATATTGTAAAGCAGATAATGCTATGTAAGTACTACCATACATGTTCATAACCATATAAGTAAAAAGTATATATTCCGATGCTGATCTACACATACTCATTTTTTTCTTACTACATTTTTATATATATATCTAGATTTACAGTAAAAACATCCGACACAGATGAATTGCTCACAGAGCATTGGGCAGATATAGGACTAAGTAATATTTTGTATCATTTTGCATGGGTTAAAGATTTTTTAGTTATTTTATTTGTTGTTGGCTCAAAAGGCTTAATTGAGCTTTTCTGATTGATGTTTGTCTGTCTGTCATCTGTCAGCTTTTTTTTCCCCTTCAATTTTTCATTTATCCCGGTACATTTTTTCCAGAATCACTGAGTTAATTTCAAGCAAGATTGGCACAAAGCATTTTTACTAGGAGGTATTCTAATAAATGGTTCTCTTCTTTTTTGGTGTTGGGTAGATAATTGAAAAATTGGATTGCAAATCTATGCCAAGCTTGCTTTTTTTCCCTTCCAATTATTTCCATCATATAATATAGCATTTTATTCGTTATTCTATAACCAATTTTGAATTTGCCTATAATGAAATTGATGACTCTCAGCTTGAGTACTTTTGTGTTGGGTCATTGAAAAATCTTTCTCTGTAGGACTATTGTGGCAGAAATAATCATTCTAATATGGAAGCCTCATGATACACTGTAGGCTCTTATTTATTCTAACTATGGAATTGATGCCAAAGGGTAGTAGAATTCTACAATTTTTACAAGGAAATTTATTTTCAAAAATCTTTTAAGAGTTTTTGATCCAAAAATTTTGAAACTAATATGTAAGCATCATCATGTGGTGTAAATTCAACTTAGTTCAAATTTTGATTCCCCAAAATATTACTTGTACTATTATTAGCAAAAAGAATCAGTTAAAATCTTGAGAAGTAAACACCTAGAAGTGGTGAAATTGTTATGTAAAGTATCCTCAGTAGTATCCCATTCAAAAGAAATTTTTAGGTCACCTGAGTCACTCAGGTAACTTTTTTCTATCTGTTTTGTCCGTTGTCGTCCATCGGTTGTCGGATGTAAACTTTTTAAAATATATTTTTCAGCTTTTTCTAATAAACTGTTTTACCACTTTCAACCAATTTTGGTATAGAGCATATATGGGCAAAGGGGAACACAAATTTTGAATTTCATGGTCCTTGCCCTAGGGCATTAGGGTGGGGCCAAACTATCAAAATACAATTTTTTTTCATTTTTTTTTTTTTTTTACTTCAGGACATCAAAGAGTCAAATATTAACATGATTATAACAAGCAGTGTCGAGTCTTTTATCAAAATTGTGAAATTTCTGGCCCCACGGTCCGGGGTTCTGGAGTTATTGCTCTATTGATCATGTAGTAAAAATGTATCATTTTTTCGAAAATCTTCTCTTACCCTTTATATTTAGCAGAAAAAAGTAAGTGCATGATTATGAGCAATGAACCTTGCTAATGAGTAAGGGGTGCCTTTTCAAACATTGTGAAAATCATGGCCTATTGATCAGGGGTCTGGTGTTATGGTGGGCTCTATTGATTATGTAGTGAAAATGCATTATTTCTTTGAAAAATTTAGGTCTCTGCTCCTGGGTATTAAGCATCAGGGATAGACATTAACTTTCAGATTCACTTGCTGTTGAATACAATGGAGGCAGCCATGTTAGTTTCTAATTTATTGACATACACATAAAAGACAAAACCAAAGACGGATAACTTCCGGATTTCAAATAGAAAACAATTGAGTATGTGACATCCCTCTCTTTCCATCAAAAGCAAAATATTATGCATTTGTAATGAAAAATTGACTAGAGATTACGCAAGACTGGATTTTCATGCAAAAACAAAATACATAATTTCTAAACTCTAAATTACAGTTTTTTAATTGTTTTTGTTAATTTTTCAATGTAATAGCTATTTAACGCAACACAATGAGTCATTCAATATAGTCACTGAATTTTGCTGGTGGTCTGACGGTCCTGCCTGAGCGCGTGGTTTGGGGTTGAACTGGAACAGGTGCGTTGTTTGGTTCAGCAGTGATGTTTGCATCTTTTTCATTACTGTCTGTAACTGAATGCTATCACGCAAATCTTCAGGATTCACACAATTTCGCATGCCATCATTTTGCGGTGCATTCTCAGCACGGTAGTTGGTTGCGCGAAGGTGTCTTCGGTTCCTACGCAATTTCCTTCCATCTGACGACTGAACAACGTAGGATCTAGGTGATGCATGCTGTTCAATGACTTGACCAGGTTTCCATTTTCCCTCTGTGTACAGAAATACTGCGTCTCCTGCCTTAAGCGGTTCCAATCCAGGTCCTGCATGTTTGTCAAATTGGATTTTATTATTCAGTTGGCGAGATTTTAATTTGGCTGCGATTTCTTAGGCATCTAATCCAAGAGGTTTTAGCAAGGGCGCAGAGGTTGGAAGTGATGTTTTAAGTCGGCGGTTGAGAAAAAGTTGTGCTGGTGATAATCCGATATCTAGCGGTGTGTTTCGGTAGTCCAAGAGTGCCTTGAACAGGTCTTTAGATTTCATGATGAGCCTTTTGACTGTTTGTACAGTTCGTTCTGCCTGGCCATTTGATTGAGCGTAGTGTGGACTGCTGGTTACATGTTTAAATTCGAACTCAGACGAAAAGTCTTTGAAATCCGCAGAGGAAAACTGGGGTCCATTTTCGGTAATCATTTCATCGATGAGTCCGTATTTTGAAAGCAGCTCTTTTAAGCAGTTCACAGTTGTTTTGCTTGACAGGTTTTCTAGTTTTATTACTTCGGGCCATTTGGAAAAGTAATCAACGACTAGTAGGTAATGGTGTTTCTCGTGTTCAAATAGGTCTGCAGCTAGTTTCGACCAGGGCCGATCTGGTATCTCTGGCATTAGCATTGGTTCCTTTGCATTGATGTTTTGATGTAGTGCACATAGTCCACATGACCTAACTCGGTTGTCGACATCTGTTGACATGCCAATCCAAAAGAGAACTTCACGGGCACGTGCTTTGCACTTGACTATCCCAAGAGGCGATTCATGAATCTTGTCCAGCATTGAGTTCTGTAGTGCTCTGGGTACAATGAGTTTGCTTGACTTGTAGAGAAGTCCGTCCATGACAGATACGCAGCACAGTTAAGGCTGGAATTTGGAGGCGGGGCTTATGTTGATCAACTTTAAACTCATGAATATTCATTAAGGTCTTCCGTTTCCAACGGAAGACCTTTCTATTATTGTGCGAGATTATTCTTATTTTTTTTTCTTCCTAGACGCGAACTTTGAGGCTTCATATCGTGGTAATTTCTGAACGGTTTTTACTCAAATTTTCAGGGCTAATGGACTTTACAAAACACTATCTTCATCAATTCATAAAAGTTAAAATTCTCTTTCCGTTAACGAGTTATTCCCCTTTTAAAATTTTTTAGGGCCTTTGGTTTCCAGACAAAGGCTCCGAGACTATTATGCAGGGAATGGCAATCTAACGAATTTAAATAGCAGAGACATTGTAGTGGTGCACATCGGTTTTTGTTTTTAGATTACGTTTTTTATTTAGGAAAAGGTAGGGGGTCAAAAAACAGGATTCAAAAAAGTGCAAAAATTTAGACATATTTTCCATTATATCTTTTTAACGAAAAATATTTTGTTAAAACATGTAGAATAAAAGTTGTGCAGAATATCGAGGGCTTTCATTTGACACCAATAAAAAAGGGCTGGTCCATTTAATTAAGGGTCAATAGCCCCTAAACGTTTTTGATAAACTCAAAAACGGTTAGGATTTTGATATAGCTGTCGCTGGAAAAGTTGTTTGTTGGAATCTCATAAAGGTCGTAACAATATTATTTTGTAAGTGATTTGTGTAGTATGAGTGTAAAAAGCTTTACATGTTGACAGGTACCTGTTTTCATTTGACAAGTTAACGAAAGTCTTTGTGCGTACAACTGGCATAAAGTTGCCGCAGAAAGTATGCTGGTTTATACAGGAGGCATTAATTTATAAGAATATTTTTTTGTGTTGGAGTACATGCTTTTTTTTAAGAGTTTAAGTCATTGTTGTTAAGTTCTTATAGTGCACAATCATTAAAAACGGCAATTGAAAAACAAAACATTCTTTTTCTTTTCTATTAAACCACAAAATATGGAATTAAAAAAATTCTATGCATTACATTTTATTTATTAACTCCATGCATTTCAAATCTACCTTGAATCAGAGCTGTGTGTATGTGTACCATTACGTAAGCTCTCCCTCACCCGCGGCCGAGAAAATCGGTCACCATGCATGCTCGCGGCTGGACTACCTAGCGGTCAGCGGTTATCTAATACACGAGAGCTGTGTCTCTCATATACACGTATGAGTTTATTTAGCCGCGAACTCAAGAATTGGTTTCGTTTTGATTAATAGACACAGCTCAATTGTGGGTTTTAAGTTTAAAATAAATGACTTCTATTTGATAGAGTGTGGTCATTATACTGCAAACTTTTCAAATATTCCTGGGTTCTGAGCTGTGCCTGTCTGTGGGTTGTACATGTACCTTTACGATGAGATCAGCCACGGCTGCACTACCTAGCGGTAATTAAGCGGTTATTTAATACACAAGATTCTCGCACCGCGACGCACACTTACATGCATATGAACGTGTTTGAGTTAATATAGCCGTAAAAACAGGAACTGTTTTAATTTTATGCTATAAAAGTGTGTCCATCTTCTAATTATTCAATTGAACATTTGAGTGTAAATGAACATTAATGAGCGATATTACTCCAAATCGTAAACATCGTAAAACATAAATTAATGGTTAGTTTGTTTATGTAAAATATTTTAAAAACTGCACAAATAATGTTTTAAATCACCCCCCCCCCCCCCACACACACACAAATAGTAAAGCTTTAAATGATGATCATCCCTCGCACATGGCTGAGGAGAACCGGCGCGAGTGGACAAGTAATCCGCGGTCGGTTCGTGTTCTTCTACATGTACCTTATCACGCGTTCATGTTTCATATTTTGCACGGACACAACTATATTTTATTATGTTTTCAACTATTATATTCGTTTAAGATGAAAAGATAAATTCATCAAACTTGTACAGTTGATTAAGCATTGATTTATAGATAGCGTAAAAGGTAGTTTAAAATCAAATTATAATCAATGTTCCATGTAACATGTTTGCGGTAGGTGCTAGCACGATAAAAAAATGTCCTAAATTGAGGCAGTTTTTCTACATGGTCGTTCGTTTCTTTGTAGAAGCGAACTCATCTGCCCCCCCCCCCCCCCCCTCCCGCCCCGCTGACAGGAGCTCGCGCTGGATTTTTTTAATTGTCAAGATCTATCGATAATCGTTTTTGGTGGCTTCTTCTCATGTGTAACATTTTGTTTCACTTTCCCACCCGTTTGTTTATTTAGTCAGTCTGTGTAAATTCAATCGCCACGTGCGACCGAGAATCTTGTGTCGCTTCAGCGCACACAGCTCGGAACATATATAGCCCCAGGTCATCAATTGTTATATAATTGAGTAACAGTTGAAATTGCGCTTTTACATAAAATAATAGATAATAAAATCATCCAGAAAAAAAGTTACCGTTACTCAATAGTCAATACCAAAAATAAAATCCGTATCATTGCAAACTGAAATCGGGTTTTTCAGTATTCGGCGGGATTTGATTTTTCTGCTAACATTAGTATTTTTATTGGTTTCAAAGATTACGATGTAAAAACACAAACAGTAAATACACCTGATATTATTTACATTGATAATGTTGAAAAATAGTTAAAATTAAATTAGTCACATTCGTAAGATAAAAATGTTCTACGAACAACCGATTATTTTTTTCCTTTGTCGTATCATTCGCGCGTAAATAAGTATGTTCTGTACATATATATACATGTACCTCAGAAAAAATTCAAATGATTACACAAAAAAGAAAGTTGTAATTAGTATTTCGGAATTTTTTTCTGAAAGTAATTTCACATTGTATTGAAAAGAACAAGAAATAAAAATGATTTAAATTTTTGACTCAATATTCGTATATACTACCGGCGCTTCGTACATGTGTAACGGCGTACAGTGTATAGATTATTATAATCTGTTCGAATTAAATACCATGCGTAAAGATTCCCATAATAATGACTAGTAATTGCATGACTGTGTACATTGTATGCAAATCCCTGTGTGTTAATTACTTCTAAGACTCTTTGTTTTCCGTTAACAGTGGTTAAAATAATTTTCAGATAATTAATAAATTTTTGTCATTTAAATTGCATGCTTCATCAAATACTGATTCCGATTACCTTGAAGTCATTAATTTTCCATTGGCTATTGACAAAAAAAAAGAGACGCTTGACCATCCAATGAAAACAAATACACAGAGTTTGATTGACAGGTTCAGCCAGGTGCAGGAGACACCCGATGTCCGATCGCGAGGTTATGTGTGCTGCTTGTACAAAGTCGAATGGTCTCAGAAAGAGTTATCGATGTAAATAAATAAAAAAAATATATGCTTAACAAAACATGATCGTTGAAGTTACAGCGAAGTGCATTGAAGCGTTTAATAGGGGTTTACTCCAGAAAAGTTTCGACCTAATGTTTTGACTGACCTTTGTCAAATAAGATCGTAGCTGGGCGGAGTTAAGACTTTGCCGCTCGTGACTTGAATGAGAGAAAGAAAAGAGAGAGATTGAATTGAGTGAATTCTAAGTGGTGCCGATAAAGGAATAATCATTAGTTATAAACTTGCAAACAAATTAATTAAAGTCTGTATAAAAAAATTACATGTATATCCTATATTGTATAACTTTAAAGCGTTTTAAAGATCTAGAACGATTGTGAAAATTTCTTTGGCCGCGCGCCGTCGACAACATGCACATGGATAAGAATGACGTAGCTTATATCCAACTAAATTTCCTATCATGGAGTCCGAGAATACGGACATTGAATATTTTGAAATGCGAACGAATGATCACTTATGAACATGATGAATTTAGATGTAGTGTAAAGAAAACACAACGAAGGCGGATGCATAGTGGAAAAGTAAAACATCTAAGGTAAAGAATGTTTGACACTAAGTAACCATGAAGAAAGTTTTTATACAAAGTAAATTTACAACGTATGTTTAATTCCAGAAAGACTCGGCAAACTTTGATTTGATTATTAACGGTAACATTTGTAATAAAAACAGTTTCTTAAATATTCGTACAGTCTTCGATGTTTGACATTACCTTATCCTATTACTGATCTATCTATAGACATAGTTGTTCCCTGGTTGAAGAATTTCAAAACACTTCAAAGTTTCATAAATCTATAAGATATGCTATACTAAGTCCCGAGTTTTTTCTTCCACCACTTTTTGCTTGATATTTCAATAATAGTAAATACCTTTGTGCTCAAACTACGTTCATCCACTTATATGATAATGTCCAGATTATATGTGTTGAAACGCCCCCTCTACCGCTTCAGATCACATCCCAATACTGAAAGTCTACGGGGATTTTGCATTGCATCAGCCATTAATAAGCCCGGATGAAAACGTTAAAAAATTGCGCAAGGTATCCCGATTACTTCCGAATGGAGAAAAGATGTAAATATTTCCCATTATAAATCTCCGTAAGAAAATTGTTTTCGTTCCTGTGAAATTTTATGAGTGAAAATTGTGCAATGAAGATATCTTTGATGTATTCCCTTTCATCAATTTCAGTTGTGTTTCTTTCACAGGTATGTGTATTTTTATTAAAAATCATCAAAAATTGATGGAAGCAATAACTTGGGACATACTATAGACCGTGATTTGTCACTTTATACGATAACTATTGTAACAGTTGATAGATAGTTCACTCATCTGCGTCATCTGTAATTTACTCCATTAACCAGTTAACTCTCTCTCTCTCTCTCTCTCTCTCTCTCTCAAATTAAGTCACGACCGGTAATGTCTCAACTCCGCCTTCTACATTCTGATTGGACAAAAGTCAGTCAAAACACTACGTAACAACTTTTCTGGAGTAAATGCCTATTAAACGCTTCATCATTTCTTGTAGATTTTTTTTCATGAAAATACCTACATGTACAAAAGAGTTTTGCCAATCAAAAGCAGTTTAAAGTAACGTAAAACACGGGCGCCATTTTGAAACAATTAAATTGTCAGAGAGTTCCGAATGAATTCTGATGAATGTTTCACGCGGTTCTCGCACGCTTTGCCCTAAACGATTTTCACTCTTTGCTCGAAACGCTAAACGGTTTACACGAAACGCTTCACAATCACACGAAACGCTAAACGGTTTACACGAAACGTTTCTCGCATGTAAGTCGCACGTTTTTTGGTGTAGTAGTACGTTTCAGGGTCTGTAAATTTTGTCATCACGTAACAATTCTAAACTTGCAGATAGTTTTCAAAAATTTAGAAATATTATTAAATAAAGAAGTTATCTTAGAAAAAAGGTTACGTATTTTGTAGGCGGGTTTGGTCTTTAAATCAAAGTACTGATGTACTGACGGGAGTTGATTTTATCGAATATTGTTTATTTTAAAATCAACGATATGCTAGTTTGCTT